>NC_051156.1:117473805-117588805 GCF_013339745.2 Dermacentor silvarum
CTATAATAATAAAGAAAGGTTTGTACTTATTTGTTTATTTCTACTAACATTCTGCAGATATCACAAGGACCATGCATTGCGTTTAATGTTTTACTCACAGAAGATGTGTGCATCACTCCTGGAAGTTTGTAGTTTGTGTATTCTAGTCAGGTTTTGTGGATTTTGCTTCGACCACACTTCTAGTCACATTTCGCAGATTTACTTGCACATCTATTGATTTTGTTTTACTTGCACATGAATTGTCTGCATTTTGACAAGGTCACAAATATATCTGAGAAAATATTGAGCTTTATGCTGCCAGATGTAAGAGTTGCATGTTCAAAAGAACTCTTGTTCAAGTTCATGCTATTCATCGCTTCGACATTTCAGGTCTTGCTGTTCATCTTAGTATTTTTTATGCAATATTGTCTTAGCTGCATTTTATGTATGGTATAACAGGATTCCTCAGCGAGAGCTTGAGGTATACTTTGCAAGGGCATTATTTAGGGATTATTTCTCTGGTTAGCTAGTTCTATATTTTCTAAGCAACGATATCCTAAAATTCTGTATGATATAGGTCTCATTTTTGCTGTTCAACATAGCTTTCATTTTGTTAAACATATCCTGAATAAAAGCTTGAGATACTCTTTGAGGATGTACGCGTGAGTTTGTTTTAGTTCTATTTTTTTCTATGAAAGGTTACTTTATTATGTGTAATGCTTGTTCTAAAATAAAATTTTGCTGTGGAACCAAAGTTTCAAGGCTGGTATCATTTTTCTATCACGTGAAAAAGATGCTACACGATTGCCGCACATGCTGGGGAATGTATAAAATTACATCTTGGGAACGTACTTATTAGGTATTTCGGCTCAAAACTAATATCCAAACAATGTAACAAATGTCCAGCAATTACATCCATATAACATCTTTTCAACGTAAAAAAGAGGACTTTTGACAGTACCACCTACGTAGATTTTACGTAAACTAGATCTATTTGAACCTCTAATAGAGGTATTGAATGTCCAACTGAAATATCTAATGGACATCCAGGCAGTGTTTATGGTTTATAGGGTAGTGCCCATGTCCGAACCCATTCCAGTGGTTTTTGAGCGTTAATTTTTTTCGCTGAGTCATTGTCATTTTTGCTGAATCATGCTCATGACTACGATTTATACCAGCATCCTTTAGTGTATCCTACACTTAGTACCCACGTCCGAAACCATTTCAGTGGTTTTTGAGTGTTAATCTTTTTTCGCTGGGTCATTGTCATGACCTACATGACACGCATGTCATGATATGAATGTCATGACATATAATTTATGTTCGTCATATACTCTTATCATAGTATGCCAATTTTGATACATACCAAGTTAACGAAACGACCATGAGAGTACAAAAACGTAGGCCGCTAGATAGATAGATTGATAGAAAGATAGATATTGTCAAAATAGCAAATGTTTGCCAAGAAATTCTCCGCATTTGAAACCCATGGAATTGGTTCGGATGTGGTACTAAGTGAAGGAAAAAGCTAAAGGTTGATGGTCGAAGTCATAGTCATCAGCATTACTGTGGTTTTCGCCTTAAGGTCTCATAGGTGTACCTAAAGGGACTCCTGAGGACTCATGACATGAATGTCATAACATGAAAGAGCCGCCTACATCTTCTGCTCTCATGGTCGTTTCGTTAACTTGGTAGGCTCCCAGCACACTGCTTCGCATAACATCGATTCTCACAGGGTATGGGATCTGCCGGCTTTTTATCTTCGGTAGTTTTGCATAGGTTGTTCTGACGTGACCAGAACGTTTTATCCACTTAAATTCGATAATGGCAAAGGACAGCGATCGGCGCATATTCATTACTGATTAACATCCACATTTCTTGCACCGTCGGGTCAGCATTTTTTGGTAGAAAAGCGAGCGCCTATCGACGTTGGCAGTGCTTGCCATGGAACCGAGCTACTGCCTAAATATTTTCCATCACGTTTGCACGGAACTGTATGTCTACAGTATTCACTGATTTAAGTACACGAAACAGCATCAAAGTAGGAGTGTGTATAAACGACATGGCCGAAAATGCTTTTAAACATATGCTGAACCACGGCATCTCACAGGACGCCATAACTCACACTACCTATTATAAAGCTTTAATTAGTGGTCTGCATAGCAGTATGATTCAAGCAGTCTTCCGAAGCGTCACGAAAAGATGGCTTTCAGCGACAAATCTACGGTATGACAAGGGTCACTCGCGCCTGTTCGCGAACGACAACTGAAGGCGACTTGAATAGTGGTTAGCGGAGCCAACCGTTCGGTAAAAAGTTGTGTTTCTGTGCTTCTATTGCTCAGCTTTCCTGTAATTTTTGTAGATTGCAGTTGCGACTTCGACAAGTTCGTAATTGTTAAGCGCTGCAACACGGACGCACATCCACCAATCACTTAAGTGGATTGGCTTGCGGAGCATAATTGCGTCACTCGGGATATAAACGAGAAGCACACGCTACCATAGTACCACGTCGAGACTCGAGGGGCGCCGAATACAATGCGTTTTTTTATTGCTGTGAAAGCGCGCATTAACGCTATGGAAGCAGATGTGGCATTTGCTGTAGCAGTGTTGAACACATCAATCGGGGGCGGCCGCTCCGGCGCCCAGAACTGAAAGACACACAAGATGAGCTTTGAAGAGATGCATGTACTGAACAGCTGAGCGTGCTTCTCACCGATGTATCGTAAGAGGAAGCTTTTTTTCGGGTGCTAGTAAGTGCATGTAAAAGGAGAATTCGATTTTCTCGGTATTTGAGGAGGTTGATTGCATTTAAAAGAAAAGCTTAAAATCTGGTGACAGTTGGTTTCGTATTTTTGGTCTAGGACGTCAAAAAAAGGGCGAAAATCGCAAATTTTCAGAAAACAAAACTATCAAGATTCCAACTGTTAACTAAGCAAACAAAAATGGTATCACATTTCTGTACATTGTATCTAATAGTACATCTAAAACGCACAATTGATATATTATACATGAATCTGAAAAAAATGGCAATATGGAAATACAGCTTGTACACAACGCAACGAATTCTCGAAACATTTATATTGAGGTATCAAATTTGTCCGCTTTGAATGATCTAATGGATGCCGTTTACAGGACCGCGATAGCTGTTTTTGACGCAGAGCTATCCATTTGTAAACTTCGTACTCCTATTTTTCTCGAACTTTCAAATTTTCGAAAATGCTTTTCAAAACATTCAGGTCCTAAATCGAAATTCCGCTTCCAACAGGCAATATAATTTAAGTTTCTCTCTCAAAGGAAGCAAATTTGATTAAAATTGGTCCAGGTGCCGATGGATGAAGACGACTGTGAGAAGACCGCTTTCGTCACGCCCGACGGCTTGGATGAATTTACCGTAATGCCATTCGGGTCTGCAACGCGCGCGCTACTTTCGAGCGTATGATGGACACTATCCTTCGTAACTACAAGTGGAAACATGTCTGTGCTACCTTGATGATATTGTCGTGTTTTCGCCCGATTTCCCGACACACCTCGTTCGCTTGCGTGAGATCCTGACGTGCCGCAACTCTGCCGGCCTTCAACTCAACATCAAATAGTGCCGTTTTGCTGCCCGCAAGTTAACAATATTTCGACACGTTGTTTCGAAGTATGGTGTACTTCCTGACCCAGCCAAGCTCCGCCCTGTCGCAGAGTTTCCGATGCCCACTACTCTTAAGGCACTCCGCAGCTTTATAGGGCTCTGCTCTTTCGGCGTTTTGTGCGCAATTTTGCCACTATCATCGCACCACTGACCAATTTGTTTACCGCTAGTAGCGGCACCTCCGCGTGGTCAACTTCGTGTGATGAAGCCTTCAAGCAACTACGTCGTCTACTTGCTTCGCCACCGATTCTTCCGACACTACGATCCCACAGCGCCCACAGAGCTACACGGACGCCAGTGGCATCGGACTTGGTGCAGTCCTAGCGCAACGGAAAGATGGCTACGACGAGTACGTCGTCGCATATGCAAGCCGCACTTTAAAGAAGGCAGAAGCCAACTACTCTGTCACAAAGAAAGAGTGCTTGGCCATTATTTGGGCTCTCGTCAACTTTCGTTCATAGTTATATGGTCGCCCTTTTGCCATTGTTACCGACTACCACGCCCTTTGCTCGCTGTCCTCGCTGAAAGATTCGTCAGGTTGCCTCGGCTGCTGGGCACTTCGCTTACAAGAATATGACATCCACGTTGTCTACCGATAGAGCAGAAAGCATTCCGACGCCGATGCGCTTTCCCGATCACCGATACCTTCCGTTGTGGCTTCAGTGTCCACGCCCTTTGCATACATGTCGACCATCAACGTCGCTGATATGCCGGGCGCAGCGTAAGGATCCTCTGCATTCAACTATACTGAATTTCCTCCACGATCCATTCGTCGCACCCTCTTCTAGAACACTTCGTCGCCAAGCCACTCACTTTGCTGTCCACGACAACGTTCTTTACCGCAGAAATTATTTGCTTGATGGTCGCCAATGGCTGCTTGTGATACCACGACACATGCGTACTGACATATACGCTTATTTCCATGCCGCTCCTCATAATGGTCACGCCGGCGTTCTGAAAACCTACACTTGGCTGAGGCAGCGTTTCTACTGGCACGGCATGTAATCACTTCGTGCGCGAGTACGTACGCGCTTGCACGGCGTGCCAACGGCGTAAAATTCAACAGCGCCCTCCTGGCGAGTTACATCCGCTCCCCTGCCCAGCCCGGCCATTTGATCGCATCGGCATAGACCTATACGGGCCACTTTCCTGCAGTTCCTCGGGTAAACGATGGATAATTGTAGGTGTCGACCACTTGACGCGCTGCGCCGAGACTGCCCCACTTCCGGCGGCTTCTGCGCGTGACTTTGCCTTCTTCATCTTGCGGAACTTCGTTCTTCGACATGGAGCACCACGAGAACTGCTCAGCGACCGGGGGCAGCGTGTTCCTGTCCTAAGAAATACAAGCCTTTCTCGCTGTATGCAGCATCGTTCACCGCAAGTCTACCGTCTACCACACGAACGACAGTGTTTTGCCGTTCGTAACGTATGCCTATAATACGACCACACAAGCTACCACTGGCTTTTCCCCATCCTTTCTGCTATATGGCCGCGAACCCTCGTGTACAATGGGCCCACTGCTTCCATAGCGACCCGACGCTTTTGAATGCACACCGGTGTCTGAAGCCGCCAAATACGCAGATGACTGTAGGCTGCTCGCCCGTACCCTTACGACCGCCGCCCAAGGTCGCCAAAAGCTGCGGCATGACAGTAACGTTCCTACACTACACTTTCCGACTGGTTCCCTTGTTTGGTTGTGGATCCCACATCACAGCCCTGGCCTTTCAACCAAACTTCATGCACGCTATGATGGCTCCTACCGCGTCATCGACCGTACCTTGCCTGTCAACTACGTTGTCGAGCCTGTGACGCCATCACGCGACCTTAGACGTCGCGGACGTGATACGGTTCATCTCAGCCAACATTAAACAAAAGAACATGCATAACAAATTGGCATCCGCGACAGGACAAAGTCATCCGTGTGGGTTTTCTCGTTAAGTTTAGCGGCTTGACACCACGGCTAGCACGCTAGTGATGTTAGCATTAGCGGATCTCATGGGGCTGGAAGGAGCAGAGTTAAAGGCGTGGTTAGACGAGCGGGAAGCGCGGGCGCGAGAAGAACGGGCTGCGGAATGAGAAACGAAACGAGATCCGCTGGAGCGTGAGGCACGTGTGTTGCAGTTGCGTCTCATAGTCGCGGAGGCGAAAAGGGCACGCTCACAAATAGATTCGCGAGGTTAAGTCGTATGCAAGCTCTATTGAGCAAGCGTTTGACGTGGTCTCCAGACTCAACGGTTCGAAATCTCTCTCTGCCCTGAATTACCTCGATAGCCGTTGCATTTTTTATTGTTAGAATTAGACACGCAACAAGAGGGCAACAGAGAAGTAGGCACGAAACGCACCAGCATAGGTCCTGACATGAACCTCAGGAAGGTTGAGGATATCTCGGGGACCAGGGAACAGTCAAATTCCAATGAAATCGAGGCACCCATGCACACCTGTGCTAGTAAGAGCACATTGGATAAAGAGGCTCAGATGCCCTCAGAAAGCCCTACAGACTGGGCAACGGTGCGCATGAGCAGTGACCTCGAAGAGGACAAGACAGCAAGGAGGTACGCTTGCGAACCGGTGCAGAAAAAAGCACATCAAATAAAGAGGCACAGAGACCTCTAGAGATCCAGACGGACTGGGCAAAGTTTCGCATAGCCAATGACCCCGAAGAGTGCGAGGTGAGCGATGAGACGCTCACCAGTGTACCACTTGTAGTTGTGACAAGTGGCCTCATCAGGTTGGAGGACCACACAGATGGCTCAAATCAAGAGCGGAAGAATGGGACTTTCTCTAGCTCAGGGATAATGGAACAGATAAGTTTTAGAGAAGATGGAGTGGGTGATTGAGCCTTTGGAAGGCAAAACACTCTCTGCAGAGAGGGAATGATACCTCTCGAGAGCTTCAGTGAAAGAGCAATAAATTATCGCATAGACAACGCCCTTGGAGACTATCAGACGAACTGTGGAAGAGTCGCCAGGTTTTCGGATAGATCATTTATAGCGGGAACAAGTGTCCCTGTATTGCTTGAGGACCACTTGGAGACCTCATCTCAAGGGATGGTCAGGGCAACTTCCGGTGTCCATGAAGGCAGTTCAGCTGGTAACAATGACCAGAACGAGACCAGTGAGTCAACCAAGCGTATGAGTCTGGTCATCCGAAAGAGCAGACGTTCGCAGTCGTGAAATCCGATCGCAGTGGAACTGGCACCACAGCCGTCGTTTAAAAAACAGAAGAGACGTGCTGTTCGCCATATGTGTGTGAGGGTGACCTGTGGGTACGATAGATTCCCGGTTGCGTTTTATGGATCTTTGACCGTGGACCGAACAGAATGCCGTAAACTATTTTGTACTTTTGTTTGAATTGTTTTTTTTTGTGAGTGTTGTGCTTAACACCCTTTAGACTGTGTTTGGAACTAGTCAAGGTTAGATGGTGGACCCACAGCGAACGTTGTGTTAAAAAAAGAAAAAAAAATGACATTTGTGTGAATGTGTCACGCACTAGCTGCAGTCTCTTTCTTGGAAAAACTTTTTCCAAAAAATTCAGAGCATTTCCACTACTGTGAAGATGGAAGCCAGCAAAGCTGTGATTAAGGTGGGTCTGCTGTAGTAAATATTGATATAGTGAATTTATATATTATCATTATATCTTTATTTTTTCTAAATACTGTCAATCCTTTCACGAGGATTGTTACAGGAGTGGGAACCAAATACCAACATTAAAAAGCATAGGTGACAACTCACTCAAGAAAAAGTTTAACAAACATTCGCTACTGTCTCTTATTTGCTTGGGAACATTTGTAATGTACATACATATATATATATATATATATATATATATATATATATATATGCATAAAATATAGAAACATTAGAAGACATTGGTTTCAAATGAGAACACAGGAGCGGACGAAGAAAAGAAACCTCAAATGAAAAGCCTACAGATGGATGTAAGTGGCTTAGTATTAGGAGCTTGGGAGCTACGGGTTGATATCCTCAATTCTTTCTTGAAACGTTTCTAGTGTTGTCTGGGCTACAGTACGTGGGTCAAGCGCATTCAATTCCCTTATTAATTGAGGAAAAAAATAAAAACGAAATGTATTGTTGGTACAAATATATTTTTAAACTTTTGGTCATCTTTCTGGCGCGTTTTCACTTTTTCTTTAGCAGTAGCGAAGGCTGTGGCATTGGTCTTAAAGTGACCGTTTAACAATTGATAAAATAAATTCTGACGATGTATTTTGGCTCTGTCACAAAGTGTAGACAACTGTGCTCGGTTCAGTAGCTCAGTATCAGCTCAGAATCAGTTCGATTCTACCTGTTAAAGATAAACCTTGTTGTAGTGCACTGTACGGCTTCCAGCATAGAAATGCTGGTTTTTCTGTAGAGGAACCACACTATACTCGCATATTCCAGCATCGACCTAACAAAAGTGATGTACGATAAGCGCTTTGTATCTGTGGCAGCGTAACGTAGTGTTCGTTTGAGGACAACCAACTTTTTCATTGCTATTTTTCGTCACCTGTTGCACATGCGCTGCCCAGATGAAATTAAAACCCCCAAATATTTGTACTGAGTCACTGTACGAAGGGTGACACCATCCAAGGTATACGAAAATAATAGTTTACTTTTTGCTCATGTTCATTGCGACCGTTTTTTAAAGAAAAAACTACCGTCTGCCAGTGCCGGCACCACTGGGCGACATTGTGCAGGGAATTGTTAAGGACGGTTTGGTCGTTAATGTCTTTATATTAACTGCAGAGCATGGAATTGTCTGCGAATAATCCAATTTTAACGTTTACTGTTTCAATAATATCATCTATAAATAACAAAACAAGAGAGGGGCCAGAACAGAAACTTGTGGGACACCAGAAAGAACCTTGACTGTGTCGGAATTATGTCCGTTATATTGCCCGAACTGGTTGCGATTGAAAAAGGTTGTCGCTCATCCAGTGAATTATTGTACAATGGCCAAGTTTTTCTGTGGGTTTACTGATAAGTGTAGAGTGAGACACATGGTCGAAGGCCTTAGAAAAGTATAAAAAAACTACATCTTTCAGTGATTGCTCGTTTATTGCTAGCCCAAAGTTGTGAGAAGCCTGTACGAGTTAGGTGACGGTAGATAGTCCACTTCTGAATCCGTGCTGAGAAGGAGAGATCAGATTGGTTTCTTCCACTTGCGTAGTTATTGATTTTAAGAAAATGTGCTCAAGAATTTTACAGCTAGTGCATGTCAGAGAGATAAGCCTGTAGTTAGATAGGGCTGAAGTGTCACCAGATTTATGTACCGGTACTACTCTCGCGATCTTCCAGTCCGCTGGAAAACGGCCATCGCGAATTGATTTTGTGTGTATGAGATGAATATATTTGCTAATGGGTTCAGCAAAGCGCTTCAGGAAACTGTTCGGTATGTCGTCCGGACGACTACTTTTCTTTTCGTCAAGCTGTAAGAGCAGCGAAACGATACCAGGTGCTGTGATGCTTAAATACGGTAGTGATCTACTTCGATCTACTTGACTAGAACTTGCTGCAATCTTCACGCTGTTATCGGTGCTAAAAACAGAGTAAAAGCATGAATTGAAATTATTCGACTTAATCTTGTCCTCCGCAGCGGAAAGACGCAGCAGGTGTCGTCGTTTTAACTCATGTACTCATGTATTGAATATATTGAGCGTCTTCGGCATGTTCGTCAAAGAGCAAAGACACAGGCGTCTTGCTTTCGCCCGGCGCGATGGCCAAGTACTGCGTTTGCTGTGCCGAGTCCGCCCGCGACGCCGACGAGATCCCTCTCGCTCCTGCTCGGCGGCTCATACCCGCATACCCAACGCGGGTATGAGCCACACGTGATTTCTTTCTTACCTTCCTGCTATCCTTCTTTCTATATTTCTTTCCTTTCTTCCTTCCTGCTTTCTTCCTCTCATTCTTTCTTTCTTATCCCTGGCTCATACCCGCATATCCAATGCGGGTATGCGCCACAAGTGATTTTATTATCGTCAATCATGACGTAACTGACGAGCATGTGATGTTTTTGATGTCATGACCCGTCAATCATGTTAGCCATACATTTGTACCCTTCCATGCCAGTTTTTGTGTATACCAAGTGAACGAGACGCCACAAGATTGCTGCCTACTTCCGGTGCACACGGGGGCGATCTCCTGGAACCTATCCCTCAACAGCTTCGCTGTAAAAGGAGGCAGCGAACTTTTTCGCACCACTTCGCCAAGGGTTCATCTATCATGATTTTTCTTAGCGCTCATTTCGCTTGAACCAAATATTCGCTTTTGGAGACCTTGATTTGATTTTGTATGCGCTGGTAATGTGATCGTTCCGAAATTTTTTCACAGCAGTGCTTGGAAGCACCAGCACCAGGCAGTGCTTGTCCCGGGCAAAGGCCAGGGCACTTGACAGCACAAATGTGGCTCGGAAAAAAGAACGCTTGCAGCTATTGTCAAAGTACAAAGCCGAAGTGAAGAAGCAGGCCCAACGTAAGCTGCAGGGTAACTTTCAATTCAATTTGAATAAGGTGACATACTTCACAACTTTTGGAAACGTTTTTTATAGTTGGTGTTCTTTCCCCAAAAGTTCGTGATTTGGAAAACTACCGTTCTTGTATAAAAAAAGAAATCCTAATCAGTAAGGCGTTTATGGGCATAGAATTGCATGCAAAATGCAACTGCGGACTAAAATTTTTGAGATTCCTAAATTTGTTATATCAAAATTGAAATTTTACCTGCAAGGCAGAAGCTAAATTTTTGGTAAAGCCAATTACGCGATTTTTTTTCAATAAAAACTTCGTAAATTGAACAAAATAGCTCCGTAGTCGCCAAGTTTAAGCCTTTCTAGTAATATATTACATAATAATTGGAGGACGCTTAAGCTGAGCTTTTAAGAGTGGAACGCGATAGCATTCAAAGATCCTTGACTGCTTCTCACGCTTCCCGACAACTGCAGCTTAAGCAACCGTAATGGTTTCCGGAAGACACTGGCGGCGAACGCTATGCACGAAGGCGAGCTTTCTGGTAGGAACGCGGCCTCTTGCGTGGGGCGATTCCGGAGATATTGCCCAGCCGCGCCAAAAAAAAAATTGCATAATTTTCAGGTTCCCGCTTTCGTTACGTACTTTGAATACTTCAGTCTGAGAAGATTTAGCATAAAAGGCATGCGCTGTGGGTGTTTTGTTTCATGACATTTGTTTGTGGATTGTCATTGTCGAAATTGCGAGGAATAGCTTTGCCACGCATGCAAGACAAGGTGTGAGCAACATTAATGATAGAGCATATACATGTACCTAAATATATTCGGAGGGCCTGCGTGGTTGGGGGTGATTTTCTCCGCCACCTCATCGCAGCCAGGCTGCGGACACCGGTTTTTCTGCGACACGGGGCCCTTAACGCTGTCGCGTTAAAAGGACCGCGAAAGTGACTACGCCGGCCAACATTCGCTTTCCGCTGACGGCAGAAAACGAGAACTTTCGGGAGCGAGCTAAGGTCGGCGTCGGCACGGCGGCGGGCGCCCGCGGCGGCAGTCGAAGGTGAGGGAGCTACGAAGGAGTTTACTGGGAGGTCGAAGGGGAGCGGAGTTTCGGGGAGAGGCGTGAGATGAACTACGGCTTCCTAGATTGGCGCGCACTGGCGCGCGCATATCTCGGAAGCCATAGAAGAGCGGATTTGCTTTCCGGATCGCCTGATGTATGGCGCTAGTTACCTCTGCCATCGAAGCGGCGGAGATTCCGAGGCCCGTAAACAGCATGTCACATAGGAAGGCTTGGCATATAAATATGCCTAAATATATACGAAACGTTTCGCTCACGGACAACTCCGCCGACGCTGGCTCTGATGCGGACACCAACACCGTATTTTCTGCGACAAGGGGAGGGGGGGGGGGGGCACTTAACTAATCGCGGTAAAGGAGGGTAAGGCACAAGGTCTCTATTGCAACTAGAGTGTACTAGACAATGGTAATGTGGGCCGAACGGCGCTCTACCGCCTGAGGCGCAGCGCGAGGTCGATCCGAATGGTCGCGAAGCTTCGGGCGAAAAGCGGTTGAGAACAAACTGTCACCGACATCAGCAATTAAGGGTGGTTATGGGAGCAGCGATTAAAGCGCGACTATGTATGGAGGGAACAAACATTGGGAAATGTAAAGCCGTTTTTTAATCAAAGCGAGATACAGTTAAATTCATTCAACGAAAATAGAATTCCCACCCAATTTTATATAGGCATGGCGAAAAAAGAACAACTCTATTTTACTTCATCATTTATCAATAAATACCTCTTTTCAGCGCCCACCGAAGAGCGCCCACCGATAGCAGCGGGCGTTGACGCCGCTATGACTTGCAATGCAATGCAGCTCTTGAAGTGGACTCAAGTTCACGCACCCCTCACATGTTGTGTTGCTTTGCTTGTCGACGTTTGTCTGATTTTGGTGACGCGGGTAGTTCCATTGTTTCTTAATCTGTTCAGTCAAAGGTAGTGAGTTGCTACAGCCAGATAGTTGTTTACTTTAGTTGTTTTCGTGGGACAGCGCTGGCCGACAGGCTTGGCGTCCGACGAAAGGACGAGCACTCTACTCCCAAAACGGTCGTCGGCCTCCAAAGAAATTATCTTCTGTGCAGCGATGTGATTTCGACGCCCGTACGGCTGAACTTTTCCTGCATCACTCTCCACGCTGAAAGCTCGAAACGCTCATGAAGTCGAATGGCGGGGCATTTGAATATACAGCTCTCATGCCAGGCTTTCGAAAACAAATTTCGCGCCTTTGAGAACAAAATGACGTGACTTCTGGTTTTAACGGATATGACGTCAAAATATTTTTTCTTCCGCCGGACGTGTTCCCTCACACAGATGGCGCTAAGCCCCATGAACCGCCGATGAACCGCCATGTTTGGAACGTATGGGCTTCCGTGGAAGCTTCACTACCAGGTATATTTACCTTGCGCAGCGTGCGGAAAAATTGTGCGACGGCGCTGCGAGCGAACTGGATTGGGGCGGGGACGCGCTCCGTGGCATATTCAACGTACTTTCGCTGCGAGTGCCGAGGCCGACTGGGCATTATACGCTCTTAAAATAGTGCTTTAGTTCAACGGCAAATTTAGTTTAGAGCATTTTGCCACACACACACACACACAACACACACACACACACACACATATATATATATATATATATATATATTTGATGTGTGGATTATACAACATGACGTCTTCAATTTTACTGTCGTTGTCGAGCGTCTACGAGCGAGCTGCGTTCGCTACGCCGATCCTGGCAGCCGCCTTGTTTTTCTCGAATAATGTTTGTGCAGTACATTTATTAATGTATTAGTTCCTTTGGTGCGCCCATGACTCTTGACAGCCGGTACCAAATCTAGTTGTAGCCCGGTGAACTGCTCTGTTTAAGATTGCCTTGTAAGAGTAGCAGGTAATAAGCCTCATATCTGCAACATGAAGATACATAAGCAAATTTTATTGATATAGTATCATTTTACGCGCGCTTCTTGTTGGTGGAATATTGATCAGGGACAGTGATTGAAAAAAAAAACATTAGAGTGAAATAAACCAGGATGAATAACTGCGTGGCGCGAATAAACCATTCTATTTCTAGGTAATTTAAGCAAAGGGTACATAGACAATATATGCACGACATATATGTAAGGGAAACTATCAAATAGTCTAAATGCGCTAGTTGAAACAGTGAGAACTCCCGAATGGAATAAGCGCACGTGTTTGCAGTAATAAACACAGTGAATGCTGCACAGAAAGCTCTCATTCACAGAAATATGAGTCACAGCAGGCAAGAACACCTGATATATATATATATATATATATATATATATATATATATCAGTATATACGTACATTATATCAATAACACCTGCATATAGAGGGTCTCCCAGCTATCACGCAGCACGATTTAAAAAAAGAGGAACGACGTTACGCGAAGCAAACCTAGTGCGTATTGTTTCCAGTTCAGTGGAGTAGCCGCCAGTAATTTTTTCGTTACTGAGATTTATTTAAGTAATTGTACTTAATAATCTAACTCGAGAAGTACTGTCCTAATTATCAAAGTGTCAACGAGAAAATTTTAGAGCCCCATGAAAAACTACCGATACGGCTTTCTGTTGCTGAATACGTGCTACATAAAAGTATTTTCCGAGCGTGAAAGAAGCGCGCGAATGCACGCAAAGTGCCCCGAGCGGCCAGTTCCTGAGGTTCTTTAACGTGCACCTAAATAGAAGTACACGAGTGTTTTCCAATTTCGTTCCCATCAAATTCCGTGACCTGGATTGAACCCGCGAGCTCCAGTTTAGCAGCGGAACGCCGTATCGACTAATTAGGCTACTGCATTGGCTTTCGTTCTTTTTCGGTTTTTCTTTGCTCTTTTTTTTTGAAGTATCGACTGGAAAATTTTTGTCGCAGTTTCACCCGAAAGGCGAAGCACCAATTGCGATAGCAAATTAGTAGAGAGCTATACGGAGTAAGGATATTAGTTTTATCAGCTGTATAAACTTGGACATGCAGCAGCACCAGCAACGCGCAGAACTGTTGTCGACGCCGTCGGCGTTTTGCCCGCGTTCGCACCGAATGCGCGCGGCGTTTTTATATAAATACGTATTTGGTGCCGCAGCTAAACGTCGCCTCCCCTCCCTCCCTCCCCCCCCCCCCCCCAGCGTTTCGCGCGACGGAAAAAGTTGCGTTTTCTCTCTATACATGGAAAGGAGAAATGATACGCTTAATTCTGCAGCCCTTCAGGGAGCACGGCGCAGAACGCGCGTTTGCTCTCCGACGTGCGTGCGCTCCCCGTGAAAGCGCGCGTCCCTCGCGCCCTTTCACTCGCACATACAGCGTCCGGAGCGCGGCGACGATTTCATCGCCGGTGACGTCATACGGAACCTCACGGCGACGGCGACGCCGACGGCAACGCCGACGGCAGAAATCTGCTTTGGAGTGTCCATCTAATTGCTATCGCAATAAAAGAATTCAAAATTTTTTTGTAATTTTGTAATGATAGCTTTTGCGACAGACCATAGCCATTTCAGCACTTGAAAATTAGTAAGTCCTTCAAAAATTCGTAAAGAATAAAATATTTCGCACCTGACATTACGATAAATTACCGTGAACACATTCTCAATTTTGTATAAAAATCAAGGAAGCGGTACAAAAGTTCACTTTCGCGGGCCGTGTCCCCCCTCAAGAAAGCGCTCACACACAGAATTGGCTCGTCGGTTCATCGACCACCGAATGACCTACAATAACGTGTGGTATAGCTGGCACACCTTATCCCCAGCATTGAAAGTTTCTGGCTCTTCGGAGTACAAACAAGGGCGCCGTCGACAATCGTTGTAAGCCTTGGACCTATGAATTCTGTCTACACTTGCCTCCTCAGTGGGTGAATGTTGCTGAGATATGACGGAATGACGACCGTTGCGTGCCATGAACGACGGAGGTATTATTGCTCACAAAGTGAAATATAGCTTCTTAGTGGATTCAAGGTTCGCTTCTAAATGCTTAAAAAACTCACATGTGTGCTATGTGAAGTGAGAACTTGTGTAGATAGCACAGCTGCTGGTACGGAGCTAGAGGTTTTAGAAACAGCTGCTTACGCCGCACGCTGGGAAAGAACAACTGTAACAATTGCCATGTACCAGCACAGTGGCCTCCGGACTTAAAGGACACTGCGAGACAGAGTTTCGGGCGCACCCGTGCGTCTACATACCCGTTGGATGCCGTCATCGTGTTTACAGATTGTTTCAGAATTCGCACTGGCGACGTGAAGTACGCCAGGATACAATGCCTGGCAAGGAAGTAGACCAGTAAACATTGAAAACAATATTTATGGATCCAATTATATACGAGCATGATGTCATTACAGTGTTTTTTCAGTGTGAATCATTTTTCGCTGAGTCAGTGTCTTTTTTGCTCAGTGATGCTCATGACTTCTGCCGCCATTTTTTTAGTGTTCATTCATTTAGACCCCATGTCCGAACCCATTCCAGTGGTTTTTGAATGTTATTTTTTTTCGCTGAGTCACTGAAGTTTTTGCTGAGTCATGCTCATATCTATGGTTTCTACCACCCTCCTTCACTTAGTACCCATGTCAGAACACATTTCAGTGGCTTTTGAGTGTTAGTCTTTTGCGCTGGGTCTCTGTCATGGCATAATGACACTCATGTCATAACATTTATGCCATGACCTATCACTTACGTTCGCCATACACTTCTGTCATACTATGCAAATTTTGGTGGATACCAAGTTAACGAAACTACCATGTAAGCCTCAGGACGTACGCGGCTGTTTCATGACCTACATGACACACATTTCATGACATTCATGTCATGACATATCATTTATGTTCCTCAGATACCCTTGTCATAGTATGGCAATTTTGGTACATACCAAGTTAACGAAACGACCATACCCGCCGCGGTGGCTTAATCATGCAGCTAAGGCGTTGCGCTGCTGAGCACGAGATCGCAGGATCGAATCCCGGCCACGGCGGCCGCATTTTGATGAAGGCGAATTGCTAAAACGCCCGTGTGCTTGCGTTGCAGTGCACGTTAAAGAACCCCAGGCGGTCAAAATTAGTCCGGAGCCCTCCACTACGGCGTGCCTCATAATCAGAGCTGGTTTTGGCACGTAAAACCCAGAAAGATGAAGAAGAACGAAACGACCATGAGAGCGCGAACACATAGGCGGCTAGATATATATATATATAGATAGATATATAGATAGATACTGTCAAAGTAGCAAATGTTCGCAAAGAAATGCTTCGCATTTAAAATGCTACGGGAAATCGGACCCGGGACGGGCTGCGTGGGAACTAGCGATGCTTTCACTATGTTACCACTGCAAACGCAGTTGTATTATTAAGGATTATACCTCAACCCTGTCCCCGCTCCTGCCACGGCATTTTGGTTGATTTCGGCGTTTCGAAGGCTCAATTCTTGTGTACATTACGTTACTTCTGCTATGAGCTTTCTATCAGTAACGTAGTTGACGCTTAGAACCACCGAAAAACGCCTCCTTCGTTGGAATAGCGAGCCCTCCGCCGCGGAAGCGCAGATTGCCGTCGATGTGTGCCACGACACGTAGATTTTGCCGCTTGTTTGCGCAGGATTCCACGGAGCAGATTTGATGACCATGTATGAAAAACAGCTCTGTACGTATTTTCATCACTGTACTCTATAGATAGTGGCAAGCTTCACGGGATCCGCTTGCGAAAGTGTTTTCTTCTTATGACAAAAACTATCTTCGCCGTATCCTTAAGACTAGAAATTGGATCCTTAGCTTGTACGCCCGACGTAGCTTTCGGCTCTTCGTGAAACTAAATGGTTAGGTGGATTCGGTTACCTAAAAACAGTTGGACACCTAGGCAGATCATGCGCATATGCTGGAATCTATGCGATCTCTGTAAAGGCTTGTTGGTGAGCTAATTGGTTGTGATTCGTAATCAACTAATAACAGCACCAGCTGACGAGAACGAGACGAGAAGGCGACACCGCAAACATTTTTTTTTGTATGCAGAGGCAATGTTGTTCATCCCGTTCCCCTAAGATGTGGGAAAGCATATACAGGTCAAACTGGCAGGTGCCTAAATGACATAATAAAAGTGCCCTTAAGCAACGTGAATTAGGCCATTTCCAGGTATTTGGGAAATTATTGACTAGATTGTCATGCATAACACATTTTTAGAATACCACAGCGCTTAGCCACTGCTCTTACAAGATAACTAGATTAGTAATCGAGGCAGTAAAGGTAGGTAAACTGGATGACACATTTGTAAGCATGGCTTCCCTGAGACTGACTGAATAAGATTAACGTTTTCGGGGCGTGTATGCTTAGAGCAATAAGCCGTTTTGATTAGGCGGCCAACACGGGCAGGTGATTGTTATATGTGTTTCTTTACTTTCGTGTGTCATGTGTCTGCTTTATACTTGGTACACCTCCGAAAATAAGAGTAGTTG
Organism: Dermacentor silvarum; assembly: GCF_013339745.2. Classification (NCBI taxonomy): domain Eukaryota; kingdom Metazoa; phylum Arthropoda; class Arachnida; order Ixodida; family Ixodidae; genus Dermacentor; species Dermacentor silvarum. The sequence continues at coordinate 117,491,369 of NC_051156.1, forward strand.
TAATTGAACGCATGTGTGTGTCGTCTTTTCATATTGTGACGGAGGGAAGAAGCAAGACGGGAAATATATTTACAATATTTACACGATTGACAATGATTGACAGAACCAGTCAGTCACTGAAGCGTCGTCTTCTTCAGCCCCCAGCTCGCGTTCCTCTTCCTCGTCAAGTAGCAATATTGTGCAGAGCCGTGTAACATATGTCCGCCCGGCGTGGGAGCGCCGTCCCGGTGCTTCCTAGGTAGAAGAGGACTGGTAGCGTTTCAGGCGGCTGACATGAACGATGTCATGGGAAGTCTGGAGGGAGCGAGTAGTAGGTGTGACCGGAGAGATCTCGTAGGTCACGTCGGTCACCTGGCGAAGGACCCGATAAGGACCGGAGTAGCGAGACATTAGTTTTTCAGAGAGGCCGACGCGGCGGGTCGGAGACCATAGAAGGACAAGATCCCCGGGAGCATAGTCAGCGTCACGGTGACGACTGTCATAAATGCTTTTCTGTTTGATCTGGGAAGCACAAAGGCGATGGTGAGCAACTTGGCGTGCTTCTTCGGCTCGGGCAATGACGTCGCGGGCATACTCAGACACGGGCTCTTGAGGGGTAGGCAGTATTGTGTCAAAAGGCAATACGGGATCGCGGCCGTACAACAAATAAAATGGCGAGTAACCGGCAGTGTCGTGGCGCGAGGAATTGTACGCGAATGGGACAAAAGGGAGAGCGGTATCCCAGTCACGATGGTCATCAGACACATACATGGAGAGCATGTCCGTTATTGTTCGATTAAGCCGCTCAGTAAGACCGTTCGTCTGCGCATGGTATGCAGTAGTAAGTTTGTGTTTGGTAGAACAGGAGCGGAGCAAGTCGGCCACAACTGTAGAGAGGAAGTAGCGACCCCGGTCGGTAAGAAGTTGACGAGGAGCGCCGTGGTGAAGAATGATGTCGTGCAACAGGAAGTCGGCTACGTCTGTTGCGCAGGAGGTTGGGAGGGCTCTGGTGATCGCAAACCGAGTTGTATAATCAGTTGCGACGGCAATCCACTTATTGCCGGAGGTAGATGTGGGGAAAGGTCCCAGGAGGTCTACACCAACGCGAGAGAAGGGGTCGGCAGGAATGTCAAGAAGTTGGAGTCGACCAGCAGGGAGCGCAGACGGCTTCTTCCGGCGCTGACATAGCTCACACGAAGCGACGTAGTGGCGGACAGATCGGTACAGACCAGGCCAAAAGAATCGTCGCCGGACACGGTCGTACGTACGAGATTCCCCAAGGTGACCAGAAGTTGGTACATCGTGCAGCTGGGACAGAACAGTGGTACGAAGATGCCGGGGAATGACAAGCAGCATCTCAGGTCCGCTAGGGTGCATGCTGCGCCGATGTAGAATGCCGTCCTGGAGTACGAACAAGCGAAGGGAGGGATCGCTTGACCCAGATGTGAGCTTGTCCATGATACCACGTATGGTTGGATCTCGGCGCTGTTCGGTAGCGAGGTCAGCAAAAGCAGATAGCGAAAATACTGAAGCATCGGTCGCAGGAGCATCAGGAGGGTCGACTGGATGGCGGGACAAGCAGTCAGCATCTTGTTGTAAACGGCCGGACTTGTAGGCAACTGTGTACGAGTATTCCTGTAAGCGTAGCGCCCAGCGCCCTAGGCGACCGGTAGGGTCTTTCAGGGACGAAAGCCAGCAGAGTGCATGGTGGTCTGTGGTGACCTTAAATGGGCGACCATATAGATAAGGGCGAAATTTCGCCACTGCCCAGACAAGCGCAAGACACTCACGTTCAGTGATGGAATAATTACGCTCAGCGTGAGAAAGCAGACGGCTGGTGTATGCAATCACGCGGTCGTGACCTCGCTGATGTTGGCATAAAATGGCACCGATTCCATGACCACTGGCATCAGTGCGGACTTCTGTAGGAGCAGACGGGTCGAAGTGCGCCAGGATGGGTGGAGACGTCAGGAGGGTGATAAGCTTCGAGAAGGCGGTTGCCTGCGCAGGGCCCCAGAAAAATGAAACATCTGCCTTCAGAAGAGCAGTAAGAGGACGGGCGACTTCCGCAAAATTGTGCACGAAGCGGCGGAAGTATGAGCACAGACCCACGAAGCTCCGGACATCTTTAGTACAGGTTGGGACAGGAAAGTTCTGTACGGCACTAACTTTGTCCGGGTCTGGGCGCACACCAGATGAGTCAACAAGATGACCGAGGATAGCAATTTGGCGGCGGCCGAAGTGGCATTTAGATGAGTTAAGTTGAAGGCCAGCAGTGCGAAAAGCAGAAAGAACGAGCGAGAGGCGCTCCAGGTGCGAGGCAAATGTAGGAGCAAAAACGATGACGTCGTCTAAGTAGCAAAGACAGATGGACCACTTCAGGCCATGCAGGAGTGTGTCCATCATGCGTTCAAATGTAGCTGGAGCATTACATAAGCCGAACGGCATGACTTTGAACTGGTATAAGCCGTCGGGCGTTATAAAGGCAGTCTTCTCGCGGTCCAAGTCGTCGACGGCAATCTGCCAGTAGCCGGAACGAAGGTCGATGGAAGAAAAGTACTTCGCACCGTGGAGGCAGTCGAGGGCGTCATCAATGCGTGGTAGAGGATAAACGTCTTTCTTTGTGATCTTATTAAGGTGCCGGTAATCCACGCAGAAGCGCCAGGTGTCGTCCTTCTTTTTAACTAGAACGACAGGGGACGCCCAAGGATTAGATGACGGTTCGACGATACCTCGAGAGAGCATCTTTTCGACCTCCGTGTGAATGACTTTGCGTTCATGCAAAGACACGCGGTATGGTCGCCTGTGAATAGGGTGTGCGTCACCGGTGTCAATACGGTGTGTCGTCAGAGAGGTCTGGCCTAAAGGGCGACCATGCAGGTCAAAATGTCGCTGAACGAGGCAAGCAGATGGCGTAGCTGGTCGGCGTGGTGTGGCGGAAGATCGGGAGCAATCATGTTTGTTAACTCCGGATAGACAGCCGGCAAAGAAGATGCAGAGTCAAGGGTAGACGACGTAATATCAGCAGTCAAGGCTGATAACTGGGAATCTTGGGAGGAGGACAGCGTACCCAAGGCTATGCCTTGCGGGAGGACGTGGTCCCCAATGCCGAAGTTTACGAGAGGAAGGCAGGTGGAGTTGGTGATAGTGACGACGGTGTGCGGAAGAGCAACGTGATGGGCAAGGAGAACGTCCGTGAGAGGAGAAACAATATAGTCACCGTCAGGCACAGGTGGATCGGGGGAGAGGAGGACGCAACGTCATGGCTTGTGGGGGGAGTCTAATGTGCTCAGCTGAGCACAGTCTGCTGGGAACTTCCTCGGGTGGGTCAGGGCAAGGCAAATCGAGTTGAACAAGTCCAGCGGAGCAGTCGATAAGTGCGGAGTGAGCGGATAGAAAATCAAGGCCTAGAATAACGTCATGGGGACACTCTCGAATAACAGTAAATAATACAGATGTTTGGCGGCCAGCGACGCCCACACGAGCGGCACACATTTCTATTGTGGCCAGTGTTCTTCCATCAGCGACTCGCACAACACAGGACGCCGCAGGTGTCAGGACTTTAGTGAGCCGTCGACGAAGCTGGTCACTCATCACAGAGATGTGCGCACCGGTATCAAGCAGAGCAGTAACAGGGACACCATCCACATACACATCAAGTAAATTCCTATCCGTCGGTAAGGTCAGTAGAGGTATTGCAGTCCGGGTCGATCTAGCAGCGTCACCCCTCGGAGCTGCACCCGTCAGTTTCCCGTAGAGCGCCGGTACATGGGGGACGGAGAACGGCGAATAGTGGGTGAGCGAGACAGGGGACGTCGTGGTGATGGTGAACGACTCTGCCGTGTAGATGCGGACGCCTGAGTAGAGTAGTATGGCTCTGTGGAATCTTCCGGTGGCGGTCGAGTACCGGGTGAGCGGCGGTAAGGCGGAGACGCAGACCGATATTGCGATGACATCCAGGTATTGCGGCAGTGACGGGAAATGTGGCCAACGCGTCGGCAGTTGAAGCAAATCGGCCTGTCATCGGATGTTCGCCATTCAGCTGGGTTGCGAAAAGGCCGAGAGGGGTACTGGCGTCGCGAAGCAGGGATCGTAGGGAAGGCGTAGGTATCCGATCGGTTGACGGAACAGACAGACTGAATGCCAAGGTTCGCCAACTCTTCGCGTACGACAGACTGCACAAGGGAAATTGTCGGTCGAGAATCGGTAGCAGAGGTCTGGAAGCCAACCGGTGCGGCGGCTTCGATCTCTCGCCGAACGACACGAACGAGGCTCTCGGACGTTGGCGGCTGAAGCGGAGAGTGAAGATCCTCGCACGACGACGTAGCAGCTGTGTTTGGAAGACGCGTGAATTGGTGCGCGATGCGACGACTTTTTGCTTCTTCGAAGCGTCGACATTCATTAATGACGTCGTCGATGGTGGAAAAATTCTTATATACGAGCAGATGAAAAGCGTCGTCCGCTATGCCCTTCAGTACATGGTTCACTTTGTCTTCTTCCGACATCCGCTCGTCAACCTTGCGGCAAAGGGCGAGAACATCCTGGATGTATGTCAGGTATGATTCGGTCGACGTCTGGACGCGAGACCCAAGCTCCTTTTGCGCAGCTCGCTGACGGCCAACAGGCTTGCCGAATAACTCGCGGAGCTTTTCCTTGCATTGCTCCCAGCTAGTCAATTCTTCATCGTGGTTTCTAAACCAGACCCGTGCCGTGCCTTGCAGGTAGAAAATTATGTTTGCCAGCATAACAGTTGGATCCCACTTGTTATGGGCGCTGACAAGCTCGTACAGGTAGAGCCACTCATCGACGTCAAGGTTGTCGGTCCCGGAAAACGTGCCTGGGTCGCGGGGCTGGGACAAGATGACTGTCGGCGTTGGGGTAGCTCGGTTGCTCCTGTCGGCATGGTGGCTGTCCCTGCACCGGCTCCAGCGCTCGTCATATTGTTAGTGGCCAGGCTACGTCCGCTGCGGAGCTCCGTAGTGCACAGTAGTACCCAGCACTTCCACCAAATATGTGACGGAGGGAAGAAGCAAGACGGGAAATATATTTACAATATTTACACGATTGACAATGATTGACAGAACCAGTCAGTCACTGAAGCGTCGTCTTCTTCAGCCCCCAGCTCGCGTTCCTCTTCCTCGTCAAGTAGCAATATTGTGCAGAGCCGTGTAACAATATTGTCATTTCGCGCTGTGATTCGCTCACTAGGAATCTATGTAAGGCGAAGCTTAAGCGAAGCGCTTAAATAAATGCTTCACGACTAACGGCGCTGCCTACAATCTTGTTTACTTTCATGCTATGGTAATCATATTATACCAGAAACGACCAAAAATGTAATTCAAAACCAGTAATGATTGTCATGCAATTTCTTCTGTAATAGTTAGGTTTTGATACGCACCCGTCACACTCATCGGTCGGAGTGAGGCTCCAGACTCTTCGCATCATGCCCAGAAGCTGTACTGACGGACTCTTCGTTTCCACAGCGCATTTGAGGCAGAGCCCCAGAGCGCGACGCACGAAGTTCGAAACGAGGACTCCTTCATGTGCATGAAGGACTCCTGGGGCTTTTATTGTGTGGACTGCAAGGTCGTCGCAGTGTTTTACCGTGGAGGTTTTTTTTTTCTCGATGTATCCCGAAGACATTCGTTTCACGGAAATTACGTCATCACCCGACATAGCTCAACACAGGACAGCTTACATATAACGAGTCAGAGTACAGGTATACAGTCCTTTGTACTACCTCGGCAGATGTGTCGGTTAGCGGCAATGTTCCGTACATAATTACGCAAGTAAAAAAAAAACGCTACCTAAATATTCTCGCCTGAACAAATCTACTCCTTGAAGTGCATCATTCCTCTATTGGACCAAATTCGCTTCTTCGATTCGTTCTGTAGTTTTAAGAGGAATAGCTGTCTTTTGGTCTTTCGCCCTATTTGGTGCTCTAACAGGTGCGCTCGTTGCACGCCAGAGAACTTTGGGGAGTATGATAGCTCAGATGCAGTGTTTGGCGGTGCCACTGTGCCATGTTTCTGCGCCGCTAAATATTTTCTTGCCATCCGGTCCATGCTCTCGAAATGTACTCTGCTTGCATGGATAATATAGATGTAAATCCCATCTACTCACAATCATATTTGTGACTATTTGGCTAGGTTCCCGGGGTCATTTTATTGTCCAAAAAAACCCGTAGCGCCATCTTGGCTTGAATATGAGAATTTGAGGGAATACACGAACTTCTGTACGCTTACCGCCACTGGCTTGTTGGCGCAGGAACTTCCGACGCGATATTTTGTCCGCCAGCATGGGAATGATGATTAACGCATAATTTGTCTAAACTTCCTTCAAACGGCTTTGTGACTTTGTAAACTAATCACATAAATAAAGTGCATATTTCATAAATAATTAAATAAACACCACTAGAAGTCTGCGATGGCAGTATTCGAACACACGACGTCTAGTACAGAAGCCGGATATTGAAATCATTACGCCACGGACGTAGGCATCAACAGGCGGCATAGAACACTCCTATGAATTCCTCGCAGGCAAGCGAGCGCGTTGAAACGCTTGGCGCATTTAGAACGCAGGTGAAAACTTGCGCGGACAAGGAAAACGCGGATAACGCACGCAACCAAAGAAATAAATCGGTAACATGGAGGAACATGGAGAAGCTTCTGAAGCGGACGCGTATAAACAAAGGCGAGCGTTTCGGCGGGCAAATTTGCCGAGGAAAAAAAAAAAAAGCACCACAGCAGCATTTCTTTCATTTGCCAAACACAAGATTGGGAGTAAAGATGAGTGTACTGAGAGGAATCGTCATAGTGTGCGTGGTATTGTTTGCACCTGCTTATCTCTTGAAATACGGCACTCTTGGTGTCAATGGGACAGCGTAGGCTTTATATTTAGGAATTAAACCGAATGCTACGCACTAAATGACAATTCCCGGTGAGGAGTTCCTGCCCTCATTTTCTTGCTGTTTTTATGGTACTCAGTGACCGCAGCTTCTGCGATAAGCTATTTCGGTTCAGACATCAAATAGACGCTTGTGTTTTTTTTTTGTTTTTTTTTGCGCGCTTGCCTGCAGTGCTGTGGGGCCTGGGCTGGTTGACTAAGTGACTTCGTTTTTATAACGCCCTGTAGGTAAGACCTGAGAGACAATTTCTCTACAGCTCCCTCCCGGTTCTCTCCCGGCGAAAATTCCCCTCGACACGCGTGGCAGTCTTGACCCGATTTGAGAGTCTTTGTTAAAAGACGCGTGGGTCTGTGCACGAACAGTGTGGGCGTCATGTGTACGTATAAGCAACTGTATGTGCTCCCGTTGTGTACCATCCCCGCCGCGCGTACAGGTAATTAAAAAATTAATTGAATTATGGGTTTTGCGTGCCAAAACCACGATCTGATTATGAGGCACGCCGTAGTGGCGGACTCCGGAAATTTAGACCACCTGGGGTTCTTTAACGTACACCTAAATCTAAGTACGCGGGTGTTTTTTGCATTTCGCCTCCATCGAAATGCGGCCGCCGTGGCCGGCATTCAATCCCGCGACCTCAAATTGATAGCCGATAGGGGAATTGGCTCTTAAACCTGACACAGTTGCCAGACACGCCTCACAACCCTGCTGATAAACTTGTGTGGTGTGCTTGTTTATTGGTGTGCACTGCATTTTCGCTGGGGTTGTGGTATTGCACAACCATTCGGCAGGCCCGGACGGAAAAAGCGCGCGTCTGAAAAGTCAGTCGAGGTGTAGGCCCAGGGGGCGCTGGTCTGCCCTCTCCCTCGAAGGGAAGGCGTGTTCTGACAACTTTTCCCATCACTGCCACTATTTGAATTTTTTTATATGAAATCATCAAATAGCCCATTGAGCGAAAAAGCCGGCAGCGTCTGTAGCAGTGAAACGAAACCTAAATTCCTATTGGGTGCGACGCCACATCGCCTAGACGGAGCAGAGTGGGCTATGTAGGAACACGTGCTGCCACATAAGCGCGCCAGGTGGTGCGTGAGGGGAGAGGGCATTGTCGCGACGCCACGTCCCCAGCGCGCCTCGACTGAGCAGATTACGGCGACGCAGCGCTGCGGGACGAGACGGGTTATTTATTATTTATTTATTATTACGTAAGCGCTCATTCGCTCCAAGAGCATAGCAGTTGAAAGGTGGAGGATACACACATATTTACACATTTGTAGATGTAAACACAAAACACAGTGTTACACAGGCGAACCAAGGCTTTATAAACAGGTAAACAAAAGCAAAACATCGCTAGTATCTAGGTATCATACGCGTATAAAACAACGTAGGTACAGAAATACCGTACAGAAAGCAAAACAAGCACGTGATCAGATAAAAGCAGCGCTATAGAGCTTGAACAAACCTATAATACTGAGAATTGGATGCGATGCTTATAACGGTTTCAGGAAGATTGTTCCACCCACCGTGGTTGCTCAGTGGCTATGGTGTTGGGCTGCTGAGCACGAGGTCGCGGGATCGAATACCGGCCACGGCGGCCGCATTTCGATGGGGGCGAAATGCGAAAACACTCGTGTACTTAGATTTAGGTGCACGTTAAAGAACCCCAGGTGGTCCAAATTTCCGGAGTCCCCCACTACGGCGTGCCTCATAATCAGAACTGGTTTTGGCACGTAAAACCCCATAATTTAGGAAGATTGTTCCACTCAGATGTCGTTGACTGAAAAAAATGAATACTTCAGCAAATTGCCTCTGGAAGTTGTCTCCCAAACTTTGAAAGCATGGTCGCGGCGATTCTAAAAGTAATGTGGTGCAAGCATGCAGTTCGTTTTATCTAAGCCAGAGCGGCCATGAGAAATATTATGGAAGAACTTCCGCCTAAGATAACGCCTACGATCGCTCAAAGTCTACAGTTGCAATCTGGTCTCCATAGCGGTGACGCTACTTGTGCGACGATAGTCACCGATGACGTACCTGGCTGCTCTACTTTGTACGCGCTCCAGCAATATATCACGTTCTGTTGATAAAGATCCCGCAGTACACTCGCCTACTCGATAATAGGACAAATGTATGACGTGTACAGCACCTTTTTCACGCCTTCAGGGCACGCGTGGAAAGCGCGAGCCAAAAATGCAAGGGTTCTGTTGGATTCATTTGCGGTTTTTCTGATGTGTTCATCCTATGAAAGGGTATCCGTAAAGTATACATCAAGCTACTTTGCCTCCTTTGCATGCGGTAAGCTGACTGTTGATAGCATAGGAGTTTGATGAGTCTAGCTTTTTCCTCGAGAAACGAATGTAATTGCATTTAGTTGTGTTTAAAGCCATGCGCCAGGTAATACAAAATCTAAAAATTTTATTCACATTAGATTGAAGAATTTTGAATACATCTGTAGTGTTAGTTGGGCGATAAACTACGCAGTCAACTGCATAAAATCGTATTTTCAAAGTAATTCCTTTTGATGTGTCATTCATGAAGATTAAGAACATCAAAGGGCCTAACACTGATTCCTGCGGTACGCCAGACGTTACCGGAACTGATGACGATTTCGAACCGTTGACAATGATAAGCTGACTACGAGAAGAAAGGTAGCTTTCCAGCCATTTAAACACATTTTCAGGAAGACCAAGGTGGGCTAACTTGTAGGATAAGCAACTATGACTGACTTAGTCGAACGCTTTTATCCTTTATCAATTGCAGACACAAGGCCGAAATGTAATTCAACCAGTTGTGTGTCGAAGGAGACTCCCTGGCAAATTCCATGCTGGTTCTGGAAAAAATACCTGTGCTCACTGAGATGTTTAGCTATGTTGGTATACAAAATATGCTCCAATATTTTTGATCCTTCGCATAACACAGAAGTTGGGCGGTAATGTTCAACATTATTTTAGATCCTTCTTTATGAACCGGTACAATGTTTGCAACTTTCCGTTCGTCTGGAACTGCGCCCATTTTCAGCGAAAGTGCAAGCAGACGATGGAGAAGGCGACTTATAGGGCGTGCACATTTCTTCTAAACGCGGTTTGGTACCATGTCTGCGCCATTTGCTTTGCTGGACTTTATGCCGCTCAGGAGGAGGTAGGTTCCTTGTTTAGGGAGCGACAATGCCTCCATCGGTTGCGTTACTTTGTCAACATCTGGCAAAACGGCACTATTTCCGGGTGAGTCTGCCCGAAACACTGATTTGGAATAATTATTTAGTACGACAGCTTTGTGTTCATTATCCGTAATAGTTCTATCCACCACGAGAAGATGCGGTATACCTATATCTTGTTTCCGATTACTACTAATAAATTTCTAAATTGATTTGCTGTTACTTTTTATAGACAATTCCATACCCTTGTGGGATGCCGTGTCGATGGAAGGACACATCCCAACATGAAACATAATGACTGCTTATTAGCGTAGTAGCAGTGGCGGGGCGAGCATACCGCGGCTGCGCTCGAACGGTTAGCGAAGGAAGCATCTTTCGAGCTTGGCAGCTTGGGTTTATATCCACCGTCGGTGACGCAAGCCTCCGGTGACGCTGCAGTGGCGCTGTCCCTTATCGGAGGCGTGGTGCAGCATGCAGCCGTGTCACGCCGGGCTAGCAAGTGCGAGTGGGAGGCTGCGCCGGTTTGTGCGCAGTGTGTCGCCACACCCTAAAGCCCCTTAAAACCCCTATATATAAAAAGTAGCGCCATCCACTTCCCTCCTCCTCCGTTCCACTATCGCGCTCGGCGCGACCAGCGCGATCGAGGCGCGATATCGACAGTGGCGCCGCCTGCGTCGGGCCTGCCGTGGCAGACGACAGCTAACGCGCTACCAGAGGAAATCCGAGGAAAACTTCGATCGCGCCCTGCGGAGACGTTTTTGAGGCGCGATTTTGCTTCGTCAGTCAGTAACTGGTCTTAATAATGCCGTTTTGGAAGTAGCAACGCAACGATGCGAGACGGCGCAAATATCAAGTGTGCAGCAAGCGTTTGCGCACGCCGGATGGTAAACAAAAAAAGCCTTTTGCCCTCGCCTTGTCGGTTGCGGCAACTTAAGGCGCAGCAGCATGCCATCACAACGAAGTTCTTGTCCATAACACGTTTGATCCGTTTGTGCGTACAGCACTTTCGTCGCACAGGCCCGAGAATGGCAGTCGGAGCGCGCTGGAAAGAAAAAAAATATACAAAAGCGCGACGCGAACTTCCACGTGACACGGATTGGCCAATGGGGGAGCGGAGGAGGCTGGGGCGACAGGAGGCGGCTAAGAGAGGGCGAGGAGGAAGCGCCGGAGTGAGCGCGGTGGCGGCAAGATCTAAGAATGGCGCTACTTTTATAAATATAGGGGCTTTAAAAGCTCCTCTATATAAAAAGTAGCGACACGCTTTGAAGAATGCCGCCTCCTCCTCGCATGCCCTGTCAGAGGCGGCCGCCCCGTTGGTATTGGCCTAATGGCATCACATGGGACGTCGCGCCGCCGCGCGCTGGCTGCGTTTGTTTACGATCACGCTCAATCGCCATTTTCGCCCGAGAAGCGTCTGCCGACTGGCGAGGAGCACAACGATAGCGGCGAACACAGTCGGCGATCGTCGAAATCTCATCAGCGGCGAAACGCGTCAGCTTTTAAAATTGAGTCATCGAAGGCTCGACATTAATCCCTGGTGCCCGCGTGTCTTCCAGAAAGTACTACACAATTCGCGACACTCAAACAATCAGATTACATAAACGTCGGTGACCACAGACAACAGATAGACGCATCGATAACGTTCGAAAAACTTCCGATACATGCAGGAGCGTCCTGCGCCGAGCGATTACGTTTAACATTTGTTAGCCGGTGAAAAGCGGTCAACGGTGAAAGATAAACAAGTGCACGTGTCTCAAGCGGTGTAGGCGGCGCCACGGTGGAGAAAGGAGCGTGAAAGAGAGGAGAAACGAGGAGGAGAGTAGGCGGAGGAGGAGAGTGTCGCTACTTTTTATATAGAGGGGCTTAACCACACCCTCATAAAAAGTATTTTTTTTTTTTTGGCGTGACGAATTTTCCTCTTGAAAGAACACTGAAGTCCGGAAATTTTATCTAGGATGGCAACTGATTTGATCTTACGAAAGCGAACGAATAAGTGGCGTATTTTATTCATAATGCTGCGAATTTCACGCGTCATCCGTGCCCTATCCCTTCGTCTCTTAGAGCTCAGTATTTTAGATAGGCCGTGTTGCTCAACGTTAGGACTTTAGATCTCAGGATCAACCATGCATTGTTGACGTCACGATGACTGCATTTTGCGTCAAACGTGGAGTAAAAAAAGGTCTAACTCGCCCCGGATTGCCTCGTAATTGCCTTGATTGTAGCCTCTTTATAGTGGGAGACGATTTCATGAAATGTTAATAACGGGTCGCTGTGGCCGAGCTCCTCCGGATCCAATGAAGCCTCACCGCCCGTCGCGGCGCGTGAATTCTCGCGCACGGCGGTGAGCAATCTCATTGGGATTCGGACGGCCCGGCAGCACGTTGTCACCCATGTGAGCGGGGAACCACGTAATGTAATGCACGGGGTCAGAATAAGGTCTTGACTTGCTCTTCAGAAGCGCCTCCGCCTGTCTCGCAACCATTCCCGAAGCGAAAGCCCTGACGGCCGCGCGTGAGTCAGTGAAGATATACGGCCTTTTAAAATCCTGCATCGCCAGCGCTACCGCCACCTGCTCTGCCACGTCGGCCGTGACAGCGCCTACCGAGGCCGCAGATAGGAGCTCGCCCTTCTCGCTGACCGCTGTGACCGCGAATTTACCGGAGCGCCCATATTGAGCTGCGTCCACGAAGGTTTCCAGGCCGACCGTTGTCTTTAAAATCGTCCTGGCACGAGCTGCTCGCCTGCCCGCATTATGCTGTGGATGAACGTTTCTAGGGAAGGGACCGACGACGTAGGTCCCTCTGGAGCTCTCGTCCAGCTGAACCGCCTCACTGTGACTGTAACGCGGCCGCAAGCCCGCCGCATCCAAGAGGCGCCTACCCGCGCTGGAGCCCGAAAGCCTCGTGATCTGCGCCGCTTGTTGCGCCTCTATTAGTTCGAGGGTGGTGTTATGAACGCCGAGCTGCATTAGCCTGTCCGTGCTCGCCGTGACCGGAATACCCAGTACCTTCTTGACGCTTTTCCGCATCAACGTATCAAGCTTGTCCCTTTCAGTCTTAGTCCACTGCAGGGCCGAAACCACATAGTTGATGTGGCTCATAAGAAAAGCGTGATGCGCCCTAAGTAGGTTGTCCTCGCCTAGGCCCCCCTTCTTATTGGAGACTCTCATGATTAATCTGAGGATATTCTCGGTTTTGGCGGTCAGATGCGCAATGGTTTTGGAAGTACACTTTTCTTTGCGACTGCTTACATTTATGCCGATGCGGATACTTGAAAGAAGATATAACTATTTCGTGGTCGCTTATATCAGGCACACACGTACTATCCTTTATAATGGTGGATTCATTTGTGAATAGAAGATCCAGAACACTGGATGAGCCAGAGCACACCCTTGTCGGCTCTAACACATGCTGGGATACGTTTAAGCCGTTAACAAAGCTTCCCAGGGCGTCATGCAATGATGAGTGCGTGAAAAATATGGGTTCTTACAGACTGCAAAATGATCCTAGTGTAAGCGTTGTTCAAATTGACAGCGAAATCTAGCACAGTGCGACTTCAAATGTCCGGCATGAATTGTAGATTGGCCAACTTGGTAAGTAATTTTCTACTACCACGATAACACCCCCACCATGCGTGTTTCTGTCAGTTCGGTACACACTGTATCCCAAAGGAGAGACAAGGGCATCTCGCACAGAATAATTGAGCCAGGACTCGGTACCAATGATGATGTTAGGGCGATACAGTATTGTAAGAAAAGTGAAGTCATAAACTTTATATTTGACACTGCGGCAATTTATCACTATCACTGTTAGGTCAGCGTGAGCCAAATTTCGGAGCTTCTTGGGCCCTTCTAGCTACGTGTTGCAGTACACGACTTCATTGCTATCTTTATTATATCTGTACGTCTTATTGTCAATGAAAAGACGGTTGAAACGAAGCTTAAAAGGGCGCTTTTGTTGTTTGGCGAATGAAATAAGTTGCTTTCTTTCCACACGCACGCGTGGCGATAAATATTCACTGATAGCATAACCAGTGTCTTTCAGCTTGCGACCATGCTTTGTTTTGTAGGAAGAGAAGCAAGCAATAAGCGGGCGTGGTTTGCTTATATTGAAACCTCCCACGCGGTGCGCACGCTCTATGTCGAGGTCATTTAGTCGCACAACAAGAAGATCGTCAGAAACCTTGCGTATTTGCACCTCAGCCTGGTCCCACGTCTCGTGCTCAGTGTCAGCAATACCATACACGACAAGATTACAACGTCTACTGCGGTTCTCTAGATCATCACAACGCGTAGTCAGGTTCTATTGTGATGGACTTAAAGCGACACTGAACCAGCTGCACGTCCGATTTACCGGTCTTTAGCTACAATTCCTCTTATGTAGCACATTGTTTATTGGTCATAGTACTTAGTTTCTGATCAAGCTCAGCCTTCTTGACGACCTCGGTTAGCAACTGCTGCTGTTTTATCTAAAGGGAAGAAATAACATCGACAGCTTTCAGATGTTTTCCAATCTACTCATCAGTCAAGGGTCCAGGGTTTAACTCTACGTCACCTGATAAAATCAGGAGTAAATGCGTAACAGAACGTTCGGAAAGAAACCAAACAAACCGAACAGTTTCAGAGCAGCAAGAAATGAGAATCAAGGAGGATGGTGCCAACAGCAAACGACGTCTCTTCGCATTAGGAACGGTATGGTACGGCACACCAACCTGAAGAAGAACGAAGCGTAAGCGCATGCGGCTCGCGTCGGCACCGAGTCCCACTGGAGAACGGCGGTTCAGCTGCTTTTGCAGTTGAAGATCAGCCGGTGCTGCCCTCTGACAGTCAAGACTGCTCCGCGCTGTCAGGCACGGCGTGGCAGCTAAGTCCAAAGCTTCATGTGCTCTTTTCATTGGTGGCCCTCGCTCGGCAGACGGGGCTCCGGCGAGGCACCAGCGGTCATCTTGGGTGGGCAGCGGTGATTGAAGAGCGGTTGTTACTGAGATCTCAGGAAGAATGAAGCGTAAGCGCATGCTGTTGGCGTCAGCACCAAGTCTCACTGGAGAACGGCGGGGCAAGGTGAGGTGCGGGTGCCGCCATCGCGCTCTCTTTCTATTACGCACTCTGGGCTTAGCTACTGCGCGCTCCTGCTGGCTTTGCTGACCGCCGCTGCTTCCTCTGTCTCTCGTCGTGCAGGATGACGGTGGCATGCCGTGTCCTTGATTTGTCAGCAATATCGTCCAATTAATTCTGGTCTACAGTCAACATGCTAACGTACGCGTAGAAGCTGCACAAAAGATAATAACCCGCACCAATTTATTTGCAAAACTCGATAATATACCCCGCTGCGAAACTGGAAAACATTACTCGCAGTGCAAAACTCGAAGGACCGCTCAACGGCGTTCAGTTGGACTATATAGCTTTCGCATTCACGACTCATATGAAGTGCTGAGGTGTATTAGGATATTTGCCCACGTTATTCCTGCCAAAAAAATAAATCTGTTTAAAAGCGCTAGCTTTCCTTACCTAGTTCCTAAGCTTCACGCCGTTGCTGCCATACACCGGCGCAGACCTTGGTAGCAGGCCAGAAGGTGCATCCACAGGTTGAACTGTGCGCTTCCATCACCGAGAGGGCACAGTTCGGTCACGCTGATGCAAATGTCCGTTCCGTCGCACACAACCAGGTGGACTTGCACTTCGCGCACCGCTGAGTTGGGCCAATCCCTCCATTGTGAGTGTGAGCCATTCATAAAGACAAACCCACCAATAGACCAACCGGTTGCGGCCGCAATATCATGGAATACCATGGAGGCAGCATTACGCTCAGTCCCGGAAGCGATCCTGCGAGCTCGCGATCCGGAGTAGAAACGCCTAGCCCGTCAAAGCTGTCCAACCTTGCGTGCCGCAGAAGCAGACGCATGCAGTGAGAAAACAGGAGAATTGATCTAGTGCACGTGAAAATGATTTGGACAACAGAGTCCTCGCATAGCCCCTTTTTAAAGCGGAGCTTTCCGTGCCTCTTCTTTCGACTTTTACGCGGCTGCTGCTGCTGTTGTGGCCCAAAGTGTTTGTGCAGGGGAAAATCATTCCAAACCACACCGCCCGCGCAGGCCATCCGCGTGGTGCAAGGTGTTAGTAAAAAAATTGAATTTCTCACAATAAAATCCGTAGAAAAATGATAAAGTACGACTTAGCCACTACCTACAGACATGGTGGCGTCGGAGTGTTATTTGAATGTACGAGAAAACACAATTCTGCTATAAGGAAATTCAAACAGAAACCCCATTTGCCAGCATTTCTATCATACCAACAGCGGCGTGCTCGGGTATGCTACTTTCGAAAACCTTATCCAGATGGCGCTCGCATCCTCGCCAGCTCAAATTGGGACTTGGCCGGCCTAATGCGTTTTGGACACGCGCGGGCATCGGGACAATAGTAAACAATTAATAAAATAATCAAAAAAGGTCCTAGCGCCTTCAGGTTTTAATATAAGACGACTTATATTGCCCCTGGAAAAATTTCTTCCCAGCAATGCTTTTCTGTTTAAAAGTGAAGCCCACTTTAAAAGGATCGGTGTAAGCTTGGTCTTTGTAAGCTGGCTTTCCCGCGTTCTGTGTTGCAGTGAAACTGTCTCAAACAAAAATGCCACGCGAACGGGTCCCGATAACGCAATCGCGTTCCACTCTTGATGGCGAAACTTAAGCGTCCGCCAATTTTTTGCTGCTCACTTTGCGTTCTTTTGTACACCCGGCGGTTTGCGTCCCTCAACGCTTGCGTCCCCTAACCTATAGCTTCCTACTAATAGCCTTGCCACTTTTCGCTCGCAACTCGCATACATGGGCGGAGAGATGGAGAGGCAGGAGGTGACATTAGAAAGCGAGGAAACGCTACTACTAGACACGGCACTGGTTGCGGACAAACTGGATAACTTTATGTTCAAGGTACGGTCGGGTACGTTTCTGCTATTTCTAAAAAATAAACACAATGCAAATTTGTCAAGTGGACATCTGACGCAGGGCATGCAGACGCAAAGCCGCATTAAATCACCGTAGCGTCTAGGCGACACTACGGAAGCAGTCGCACATGAAATCAGCACTGGATAACCAGCCGGCGCGGTAGCGTTTCGGCTGTGGCATTGCTCGTGGTCACGGGTGGGATCCCGACCGCGGCAGTCGCTATCGGTGGGAGCGAAATCGAAAAAAAAACCGCTTGGGCACTTAGATTTAGGCCAACGTTGAAAAAAAAAAAAACACGGGTGGGGGGGGGGGGGGGGTGAAAATTAATCCAGAGTGTACCGCTGCGGCGTGGCTCATAACCGTATTGTGACTTTGGCACGTATCTGTCCATTAAAGTTTAACACTTCTGCTACGATGCGATGTGCCATCTGAGACAATGACGATGGTCAATTCTGTCAGTGGTTATGAACAATGACGCACAAGAACGCCTCCAATGAGGTCTTCAACCAATGAGGTGTCCATGTGGGTTCTGGGTGCACCACTGCAAACAAACAGCAGCGGTGCATGCAAAGTGACGCTTAACATCAGCTGACAAATTTCGCATTCCAATAAACATTGAAGAAACTGAACATTCGCCGTCGACACCATCGCTAGTAATCGTCAGTCAAGGCAAAGAGCAAAGAAAGCTTCGCTTACATCGACCTCCACAGCGCGCGGGATCCGCATAAATTTTGACTGAAGACTGAAAAACAAATGCTGCCCCGACTGCCCGTATTTAGTAGCAGTAGCAGTAGCATCATGACATTCCTAATTACCTTCATCAAGAGGTACCAGTGGAAAGAGAAATAGCTTAATGTAATATGAAACCTTTGTTCGGGGGCATTTCGGAGTGAGTTCCTGACAAATACCTAGGGACACAAATACGAAAGCGAGTGAACAGTGTGTATCTGCTTGTAATTTCTGATTTCATGCAAGTAAGCGCGTAGACAAGTGGGCCATCAGTTTTGGTGGAAAGCTCTTATCGTTTCATCATATACGCACATGTTTAAACACGTTAAATCGAGTCGCTTGAGCAAAGCTTCGATTGAAGGCATGCCGCTACAAAGCTACATCTACTTGTAGCTAGATGCATCATCATTTTTGTCCTTACACTAACAAGATAAGAAATAATGCGCTAAAATAACACAATATTTCATTTCATGAGAACGTCAAAAGGAAGCTACGCTTAGGTGGGCGCATTTAAATAGTGGGGGATTCGACTTTCATAAGCACAATGTTGACCAGCAATGTTCGCATTATACAGAGTAAAGAAAAAATATGCAGCAGACAAGTGGCTAACACACACGTTTGAAATGTTGCCTTGAACGATGAAATGAGGGCTTAATGAGGCTTTTTTTTTACGAACTCCTCAGTATTCATGTTTCGTCAAGGGAATTTGCTAATTTTGTCATTTTTAGGAAGGTCGCGCATTTCTGCAGCTTCTGAGTAAACGATTAGTGTCGAGCACAGCACGCGTATGACATGAAGCAGCACTGATGTCGAAACCGTCACAAATTAATTCTCTCCGGGTGATTTCAGTGCCCAGGAATTCGTATGCCGCAGCAATGCCTGCCGTGATTTGCGCTGGCATTCCTGGCATATCTGCTTGTTCGGTCTGTTGTTCCGATCAACCCGAAGGTTCCTGCATGCCTCTTGCAACATGTGCCTTAACGTTCTCGTGGCACATATTGCGCAAGGTCCATCTAAATTGGTTGCGAAGCTTGGAACGAAAATCGTGCCAAAACCTATCGCCAGAGATATCAGTTAGTGGTGCACGATATTAGCACGACTAGGTGAACGTTTGGCAACAAACCAAACAAATATTCCATTTCAAATATTTTTTGCTCTACTAAAGGAACAAATGTTAATTTTGTTAATGTTAACAAACAGTGAACAAATGTTAATTTCACAATTTATTCGTTCGTTCTTGGTGACCCCTACCAGCCAGTGATTCTGGCGCAAGACTTGGCAAGACTACGGAAACCAGCTATTATGGCGTGCGGAATGGCGTTGCTCACTAGAAGGCGGTGGTTTAATCCGCGTTCTTTTTATTTCCTTGCATGTTTGTTCAAAGTTCGACGTGCGCTTCACTTCAAATTTTGCGTGACCTAGCGCACGGCATTCATTGGCGAAAGGTGTGAGTGCAGGTTTTTTGTTATCGTGCAAGTTCACACTGCGGCATCGGACGCGCTGTCTCTCGTCGTGACGATATATGCGGAACACTCCGCGAAGAAACGTCCCGCAATGTTCGTTCACTCTCCGTAACACAGGCTCTGAGTGTCCGACGGGAAGCAAAATTAGTTTTCTAAATGATAATGTGGGGCAATGTTGTCTTGTCTGATAACTGTTGGATATGAATACATGGTGTCACACGGAATTGCGAATGATTCTGTGAAAATGTTTCACATACGTTGCTGTACATTACGACTGTGTGCTGGCCGTACTACTTTTGATCCATTGAAACAACTTTTGCTTGGCGAATTATATTGGTTGCGTTATTCTAGACGAACAAAAGTGAGGTTTTCTGTCACTTATTTCCAAACTATTCGCTCGCCTTCCTAAGGAACCTACTGGATCAATTACCGTCATTAACAGTCTTTTTATGATGACATGAAGACATACGCCACTCCTATAGTTTAGTGACACGCTGGCGCTTCAGCTGAGGCGAGTCGCAAGCTCGCCTCAGCCTCAAAAGAAAAATAGCTGCTGGCGTAGCAGTCGAAATGAGGACGCTGTAGAAATTCAAACATTCGCGCCAGGCAGCATGTATATATATATATATATATATATATATATATATATATAGACACTTTATTTGACTGGAAAGCATTTTAGGGAGCGGCCTCTGCCGCCTGCCTGATCTGGCTAATTAAAGACTTTTGTCCTGCCAAGTCGGAACGGCCGAGCTATGCCTCCCTCTGCGCCCACCCAAGCAGCATAAGATCTTGACGTCACTGCCAGTTCCGGTTGTGACGACACTTTTAATTTTAATTTTTTGCTTGATGTTAGTTGTCCCCCCGGTACATATAGATGGCGACGGTTGCAACGAGCAGCCATTTTCTTAACAAATGGGCTCCTATGAAAGCTACATTACCAGTTTACATATACCTTACATTGCGTTCTGGCTGACTGCATTTATAGTCGTATAGCTTGCTGGCCCTGCTTATCTGCAATCTCTGTTTCTGTCGTGTATGTGTGCTTTCTCACGAAGTGATGTCGGCGTTCCGTTTAACGCGAACATGAATGACCACGACAGCCTGGCTTTTGCGCCACATTACGTAACCTGAACTCACACGCCGCCCCTATGCGGCGTGTCTCATCAAGCCAAACTTTTATGGCTGACTCGCCTTTATTATAAATCTGTCAGACTTATCGCGACACCCACACCCGCAGCAGGCGGGAGTTATGCAACCGTTTATCTTGAAGCATGCCGTACGGCCGCCCAAGTGGTTGCTCCATTCACATTTCTATAAATGAATGAGACCATTGAGGAAACACCGTCCACTAGATGACAGGATGGCATGACATGAGAAATATACGCGAATCCCGCTTATTAGCGCTGTGTCCTCGTAACATTCTTGTTTTGTTTTTGTTTGGTCCCTTGTCTTGCGTAGTGCGCTGACGGCCATCATGACTGAACTGTTGTAACTCCGCCCAAATCGCCACTCTGTTAAGCCAGTTATCGCAATCGTCGACTATTATTTAGGCATTTGTGCATTCATATAAAAACACGAAATTTGTCTTGCGAAAATGTTGTTATTGCACGCAGATGTCTTCATTATTAGAGTTATTCTGGTACATAAGCAGGATCAAGAGGCGCCGCGATCATAAATATATTTTTTTATTTTTCCATTTGCGGGATTCGTATACGCTGGGGCCATCGCCAAACAGGTGGTACTTGTGCACCTGTTCGTGATGACTTCCGTTGTTCCTATAAGACCCACCGACCTTCTCTTGAGTGGTTGCCTAGTTTGGATAGAAATAAAACAGTTGTATTTTTTTCGCAGTTGGTTTTGAATTTAATGACACTTTGCGCACCCGCCGTGGTGGCGTAGTGGCTTTGGCTGTGCGCTACTATGGCGCGGGATCGAATCTCGGCCGGGGCGGCCACATTTCGATGGGAGCATAATGCAAAAAGGCTCGTGTAGTGTGCATTATGTGCTTATTAAAGAATCCCAGTTGGTGAAGCTTAATCCGCCGTCCCCCATTACTTCATGTCTCAAAATTATATCGTGGTTTTGGAGCGTGAAACCTCAGAATTTATTAGGTAACAAATCGCTCGCGTGTGCGCTGTCCGGGAGTGCGTGATTACGTGCGTGTGTGTCGGTTCCCTTCAGACATCCTGACGTTAGTATCCCCCCCCCCCCCCTTTGGTTGCTGCTTCCAATTATAGTAACTACATACACTGAAGTGACGTTATGCTTATAGCTATGGTGGGAAAGTTTGAGTTGGCATTTGAATATAAGTTTATTTGTCGCAGACTTTATTTCTTCCCGTCAGAAACGTGTCAAACTAGATAGGATGCTGGGTTCTCTAGACGAGCGCTCAGCGTTTATACTGCATCAAAAGACTACGACCTTTCTTTCAGGCTGGTAAAGTGTATTGAAAAGCTGTGAACCTGTATACCGTCTGCTGGAGGACTCCGCGCTGCCACGGCGTGCATACTTTCGCTACTTGAAGGCGGCTTGACGCAGTTGGACGACTTTCCCTGTTCATGTTTTGAAAACATCCTCATTCGGTCATGTTTGTAGTATAGTGTACAAAATCTCCTACAACGCTACTCCTTGCGAAACCGAGAGGAGTCACTAACGCAACTGTGCTTAGCAAAGACTATTCCTGAAGTCGGCTTCGAGCCAATGTGCATACGTGCATGTACGGCGTAGGTATCTTGTGAAGTCCATTCCGTCTTTTTGGCGTGCTCATATAGCACACTGGCCCTATTTTGACATTAAATGGCAGCATCAGGCATGCG
This sequence comes from Dermacentor silvarum, assembly GCF_013339745.2. NCBI lineage: Eukaryota > Metazoa > Arthropoda > Arachnida > Ixodida > Ixodidae > Dermacentor > Dermacentor silvarum. Next base: position 117,513,347 of record NC_051156.1, read on the forward strand.
GCGGTTATGTCTAAACGCTGTAATAGTTTCAATGCCTGCCTGTGTCGGTACACTGCAGGGTCGGTCGCAAGCTTCATTGTCCACAGAACTTTCAATTTGGTTGTCACCCAGCTGTTTAAGCATGTGACTAAGCACGTTTGACGCCATTTCTGGGAACGAAGTGGTCGCTGCGGTGTGTTAACGTATGCAGCGCTCTAGATGTAGTGCTGGAAAATATGACACTTTGAGGAAACGTGGCATACGGGAGGTAATGGATCAGTGTCGGTAAATTGTCCCTAATGACTGAAGTAGAGCGTGCCCAGAAAGCACGAAAAAAGTGTAAGAACAGAAAATTTGGGGCTCAATAATAGAGGCCAGGTTTGCCTAACATTTCGGACTTTTTTCACTAACAATAGGAAGATAGTTCGTTTTTCTCATTCAAAAATGAAAGAATTGAAGAAAGAATAAGCGATGTAGAAGCAGTTATCAATACCTGCAGTCAAAACATTTTCATAGCAGGAAGTCAATCAAACTGTAGTTGATGCGCCATCATTTATATTTCATTGTGAACCGCCCCGTCCGTTAATTCCCGTTTTGGGCAGTCATGAAATGTATGGAATGCCTAGTACAAGGGCGGGCAAAATTATTGGGCAGAGGAGTCATTGGTTGCAGTGCTAAGCAGCATTCGAAATTTAAAATTGATTACTTTCTCATAGCTATACGAGCGACCCACCGTGAAGGACGTGGTTCGTGTTTTGTTAAAGTGCATTGAACATAAAAAAATACATAAAGCAATAGAAGAAATATATGCCCAAATTTTTGAATGTTTTGCCCGTTAAAACATTAGCGTACGCCCTACGTACGGCAGACATGCGGATTCCGCCCCGATCGGAATGCGGCCGCTACGCCCGAGATCGACGCCGCTACCTATAAATCTGAAGTGCAACACCATATCATTTCAGCTAGCACGACGGATGGCCAGCACATGTGTGTGTGACTCGAACATGTGTGGGGAGACAGCAACAAAGCGACTACTATAGTACGACGGCGGTGCAATGTACAAATATTTGTCGTACTCCGGCAAAGAAACGTTACAACCTGTTCCGTTAGACGTGTGCCGATCTCGAAGATGTGTATCTGCGGGAACCTGAGGCTCTATTGTGGACACCCATGGTGGCTGCACGGCCCCCATTATCCACTATGTTGCCTCTCTGACTGGCTGTCCAACGATCACGTGATTTAAAATTTCTGCCGTGAAGCGGAAGTATTGTGAAACGCAATTTTGCGTTTTATTAAAGTTGAGGTAATGTGATGTGGAGCAGCTGAATTTGCCAAATCGAGCATTTTCTGTTCCTTGGAAGCTATATTGCATTGTTAGCGCTTAAAAACGAAATTGAACGGTAGCGTGCAGAAGCCCTTGCAATGGACGTGCAATTTCGCGTATATGTGGTGGCGTTCCGATATAGCCTCCATGTCAGCTTGTTGATTGACTTGAGAAATATCACGTGAGTAGAGTCACCAGAAATGACTTTTTTGTGAATGGCAATTCGATGGTCAGTGACGTTGCGCCGGGCTGACATTGCAGAGATTTCTCGCCATAATTTGTGTTAGAACAATCAGCACGAAATTTGCTAATGAGCGGCCATAGGCAAAAAGGCCTAGAGATGTGCGTATCACCGCATTTTCGCCATCATTTAGCGCCATGAGAACATTTTTTCTTTCATAATTGGTGCACTTGGTGTTGCCATTTCTGAGCCGGCTGAGTCGGCCTGTGTCACTTGCGTTTCACGTGATAGCGATAAAGTGCCCTGGAATGTGCGCTCATCAACACTGTTTGGTCGTGTATACTCTCTCAAGAAAGAAATCAAGTGCGTTGACGCCCATAGACGATACTCAATCCGTTTCTCGGGGACACGAAACCGAATGAATCAACCGTTTCGTGTGTCCGGGAAACGGAATTACGATCGTGCGTTCTGATCATAGGTTTTGCACGATAAAAGCGTACGGTTCGAGTTAGCACCTGTAGTTTTGCTGAGAACGAAAACTGTTTTGTTTTATCGAGAACGTTAGCTTCATTACCTCAATTTCAGTTTTTTAGGCAAAACGTCCAATTTTCGTCATGTTACAGAAGCAAATAGGGGCCATCAGCGCCATGTAGTAGGCGTCACATCACGCTTAAAAATGATGCAATGTCCAGAATAGAGCGTCTGGCGCGCTCTCGCATATAGATAAGCAAAGTGTTGATAGCGCTCTCTCATAAACACTGCAGGCGTCTCGCATAAATGAGGAAATTGTTGCAATGCGACGTGACGCAACCAAAACGCAGTGATGAGCATGAACACACCTGATCCCAATTTCACAATTTTAACATTCACAGAGAGATGGTTTTCTGATGATTGCTGCGATGTGCATTTCTCTGGTTATAATTGTTATACGATTTCGCAGAAAAACAGAAGGGAATGTGGTAAGGCTATGTCATACAGGAACTATACTAATGAAACTATCTCGGAATATTTTCAATTTAGGCTTAACTACGAAACTCTAATGATTAAATGCATGGGCAAAGGTATTGGCTTTATTTACACACCCCCATCTGGTTATGTTCTCGCGTTATAAATTACCTTGAAAGTGTTCTCCACTATACTGTTTTCAGCATGGTCTACCTTCAACATTTTGTGGTGACTTTAATATTGATTTATTCTGACATTTTAGTTGCTTTTGAATCCCACAACATAATATCCACACGGACAAGAATTTTGAATGCCTGAGAAACACTGCTGAATTTGTGTTTTACAAACTATCAGCCAGGTAAACGTGATGTAGGCGTAGTGGTAGCAGATTTCGGCGACTACCTATCTTCTCTTTTACGTCCTACTTGACCAGACGTGGCCAAATTACAGAGGATACATCCGTCACATGCAAAATATTGTCTGCGGACAAACCTGCGGTTTTTTAACGTTTAGTAGGGGTATTCAATTGGAGCATTTTTATGCAGATAAAAGACTTCATGGCTTCTATTATTCCTTTCTACATATTATCAAAGACCCTTATGACTTTGCATTTCCTGTGGTTGAGGTTACTCAACACCAGAAATCCAGGCAGCCATCGATACATTCTGGTCTTTTTAACCTGTTGATACTTGTTTACAGGTATGGGACATGATTGAGTCTTCAACCTTGCTTTTATTGTCTGCTGGCATGTTGGGAACTCGAAAAGTATTTGTTTTTTGATATATCACGGTTAGATTCCAAAAGCTGCACCTCCAGTTTGCGTGGAAACAGAAATCATCTTCTCATGTCTGGTATGAGAAAAACTGCATTTTATTGCTTAATACAGAGGTGAAGCTGCTGCTGCTGCATCCAAGATTTTCACGCAAACTCAATGAATAAGAAGCACATTTCAATGTTACTTTCCAACGTCTGTGACAACACGGTCTAGGTTAATTTAGTGCCAAATTTCTCCCAAGCGGATGACAAGAATATGAGTGAACCAGTGCCGCACACTTCCATGAGCACGAGCTTCACATCCTAAATGAATAATTTGAGCAATCGCTTCGGAGTGAAATGTAAAAAAAAACATACTAAAGCAATGTCTAATATATGGACAAGAGGTCTTAGAAATAAGATAGCGCGACAATCTATTCAGTTTAATTAATACGCCAAAACCTTAGCCAAATGTGATAGCAATAAAAATAATGCAGGGTCCAATGTAAAGCATGCCCGCATGCACATTACAAAAATGTGTTCGCCAGCATATCAAGTGACTCTGAAAAGGTATGGAAAAGGTCAGATGACCTGACGTTTCAAAATGATAAATCTGTTATATTGTAGCACCTGACGGAATGTGAACCATCTTGGGTGCATTGCTTGCCAATGAGTTTAATTAACATTTCGTCAGAACTGGTGTTCCAAGGCCTTTATCGACGGAAATGGCAGTTACACTTCATACTTCCCTCAAAATGTTGTATTCTCATTTTCTATGTCCCCTTAAATAGAATAGAGAATATGCGCACTATTGCAAAAACTAAATAATAAATGTGCATGAGGCGTGGATTTATGCTAACTTCCGCCTAACAAAGCATTTGCCCACATTAGAAATTAGCAGCTATCACAAATTCTCAGTTCTTGTATTTTTCCTGACGATTGCAGGGGTATCGGCTATTTTTAAGGGAGGCAATAATACTGATTTTACTAATTATAACTCAACTTCATTATTGCCTATATTCTCTAAAGTTTTCAACAAGGTTACACACTTACTACTTTATAATTATTTACTGTAGGAAAATGTAATAACAAAACAACGATACGATTTCTATGCAAAAAAATGTACTGAAATGGCCCTTGCTGGATGTTGAAAAAAATACCTGCCAATTTTGAAGATAAATTACTTACTGTACGTGTCTTTCCCGCCTTCAAGAAGGTGTAACTTCAGTTAAGCGCCATTATTTATTACTGAAACTGCATGAAAGTGCAATTATAGGAATAGGTTTGGAACTTAAAAATGCCTGTTTAACTAATCGTCAGCAAAATCCAAATGTTGGTAACACTAATTTTATTCTTGGCAAACTTATATGTGGCGTTCCACAAGTGTCCAGCCTAGGCACTTTACTTTTTCTCATTTATGCTAATGACATTCTAAACAAACCACTCATGACAGACAGTTCTGTACGTTGCTGACACCAATGTTCAAAAAGTTTGAGCTCTGGCAATGAGCTCAGACTTCTTGAACAACACGCAAATCGTTACTAGAAACATCTACCTCCTTGCCGTAAAATAATAGGCTTCAAATAAAGGCTTATATAAAACGAAATATGTTTATTCCGCCCACGTAACAAGACTGTCATAAATTTAGCTAACATAACTTTTGAGGTTCAAAAAGCTGAACGCGCCACTGCGCACAAGTTTCCTGATTACGTTATCCAGTGAACTTCAGGGTCCTTGCGCACGAACTACGTCCGCTCCAGCATTTCAAGATCTATAGGTATTAGCAAATGACAACTGCTTCCACAATTGTTAAAAGAAACTTTATTACCAAACCGTTCATTCGCAACTGCACTGCTGTTTTCTTGAGTAGGGCAACACGACTAAAGCAAAGGTAGCAAGAGTTCATGTTTCCCAAAACAACGCTATACACCTGGTAGAAGCAGTGTCACACCAGTTTTATACAGGGTCCCTTAAAAAAAGAAAGAAAAATGTTATTCATTACAACTGTGATGAAGAAAAAATTGCGCTCTCCCTTGATTAAGTAAGTTGTTCTTACGCCAATTAACACACGCACAAATCATCGGTGCCAGTAGACCATCGCACGGCAGAAGGACAGACGCGCTTGGGCACCGGGCTTCTATGATGAGAGTCTGAGAGAGGAACCCGACTACCTACCTATAGACCTACCGCAAAAGGTCTGATGTAAGGCCATCATTTGTAATATTATTATCATCGCAGCCAGTCAAGTCAGACCGGACGGGGAAGCTGTAACAGGTGCGACTTCTGTGTTCGCAGTCCTTTTACAAACCCGCATGAAGTACCCGTGTATTCGGTGCTTTTGTTACTATTACGAATCCTCATTGAACAACTCAAGGCTAATTCAGTGTTGAAATCAGCTTAGCTAAAACGTTTTATATTAACCATCAAGTGTGGCCACGTTAAAACGATCAGCTGAACATTTTAGCAGACACTGGGAAAACTCAATTATTGGGACTGGGCGTTTGAAGCGAGCAAGTAAGCGACAGTGCGAGCATTTCGGTTTGCAACAATGTAACGAATCAGTAAAGGGAATGCATGTACGCAAAGAAGTTATCAGCAATACCTCCTGGTCCGGGAGTAAGTCAACGACTTCAGTCAAGTTCTCAGATAATTTATAGGTCTCGGTACTGAGTCCCTGGCATAACAATGTGTTTTCGCTGTAGGAGTGATCGCCAGCAGGAGAGACAGCAGTGAGAAATAGGCCAATACTGCGTGTCGTAATTACTCGTGGAGTGACTTACTTATGTTAGCCTTAAGAAAAAATTCATTATTTCCCCAAAAGTGAAAAAAGCTACAAAGAAACCACATTCTTTATTGTGTATACGAGATCTGTGCCATAAAAATCAGCGAACAAAACAACCTTCCATTCTTTCTATCGAAGAACTGCAAGAGATGCGAGAAAGTACAAAAACATAACAAGCTCCTACGCGCTCGAAGGCTTTCATTTCTAAAACCGCATCGTATCAAAAGCCCAGAAACATTAAATAAAAAAGGCGACAAAGAGTACAAAAATATAAGAATTACTGCATGCACCATAACCAAAAAATGTGTCACTTTGTGATGCATTGTCGGGATGGAGCAAGCCCATTTCTCGGATCCATTAGTCGAATGGCACACCAGAGAATTCAACATCGCATAACTCCACTTTCCACAGTAACGATGCCCATTTATAGTTCTTTGCACTAGACGTTATTTCTGTGGTCTGACGCAGCGGCACAGGAAACAAAACTTTTGATCTGGGCCTCAAGTGTAGATATGCTGGTACACCTTCAGAATGTGCCTCAATTTTGTGATTTGCTATAAAGGAAGCTGTTTTAGCTGGCACTCCGAGTGAACCCACGTAAAAGAGAAAGCAGATATCTCTGGCGTTCAAAAGTTTTGCAAACTGGTGTAATTTTCAGACAGACCCAAATAGATTACGGGTCCTGTATGCATTTTATATTTTACGAAACATCGTTTTAGACTTGCTCATTGTTTTACCATAGCTTCCAAATCACTTCTGGCGAGAAATTCCTGCGTAGATTTATGGCACCGTCTCGCTCTCTGATTTAGGAAGACAGCGGCGGCCACGAGTAAGCGCTTTTGAGCATGACGCTTCATGCACCAGCGAACCTTGCCCTTGACAAGCTCAATTAAACTCCTTTCACTTGCGGTCGTCTGCTATAGCAAAGCTAGAACTGGCAGCTTTCTGATTGTGACATTCGCTCGCGTGAATCCAGTTTGTGTGACACGGCTGTGAAAGCGTCCGGTCTTCTTCTGTTTATTGTTTTGCCAATTGTCTCCCCGTAGCTCATGTATGAAGGAGAAAGAGCAATGTGACAACCACGGAGTAATCCGCCCCTGCATTCCCACCATAGGTACGCATCGGACATCGCTCTTAGTGTGGAAGCTGCTGGACGGCCTCAAACGACGCTCTGTGAGTAGACGCTCGAAAAACGTTTTGCCACGCTCGCCTTTTTGTTGTATGCCGTATACATCCTCTTTCAAATGGAAAGAATTCCACTGCCCGTATGGGGCATACTGACCGACGCTGTTTAAGCATGCGATAAAACGGCGCTTCGCTATCTTCTAGTAGCGAGACGTAGGTACGGGACGGAGTTGGTCTCTTGAAAAGGTCCGTCAGTTGGGCTGGTTGGTCTAACATTGTTACTTTTACATCAAGGAGAGCCCTCGTCCGCGTCTGGCGTGTCTTCTTCCTGTGTATGTGTACTTATTTGCGCTAAATCTGAAAGTAGTCTCTTGGTGGTAGTAATCAACGACCCAGGGTTAGCTCGCGTGCGTGCGCGCGCGCAAAGTTGCGAGCGCCACGCTGGCAACTTTATGACTCCAGCTCCTGTTACATCGGTGAGGATGAGCGTTTCATTGGAATAATTTGGTGTGTGTTCGCAAATTCCAATTGCTATGCCGTTCGAATACATTAGCTGGCCCTCTCATAAGGTGACAAGTACGCAACATTTTTTTCATTTCACTACCGCTAAGATACACGTATGCAGAAAGCACAAGTTCTGGTTAACGCAAATTATGTTTGCTCACAAAATTGTATTTTTATTAGTTGAACGTATGTTGGTCTAGTTGGTCCATGTTGAAAGCTGTAGAAGCGAGCATGAAATTAAAAAAAGAGGAACAGAGAGACTGCGGGACAAGTAACTAATAACCAGTTCATTCGTTCTAAAAGATACAAATATATATATATATATATATATATATATATATATATATATTCCATACCCTCCGTATCTTGCCCCGTCCGGCTTCTTAACTCATAATCAAAAGTGCCCACACGTTCTCGATTTCTTACATATAAGAATGCACTTTTCACCGTCGCGCCAATAGTACCACGGCTTTTTAGTCGTTCTTATCGGTAACAATATGAAGATCTCGATGGAGTATTCATTTGATAGCTACGAGCGAGTTCGACGAGGTTTACTTGTCAAATAGAAGCCGTTTATGGAGACAGGCGCAGTGCTTTTTCCTTCGTGCGAGGGCCTAGCTAATTTTGTTGCTACTAGCACACGTCAAGTATTTTGCTTTTCTCTGAGTCTAAAGCACAGGCCAATGACAATCAGCTTTTTCGCAAGCTGCTGGTGTATTCGCAGGGTCACTCCATCAGGTAAAGAATCTAAGGGACACTTGTTTTATGCTTTAAACGTTTTCGCTCTATGGTTAAGCTTAACGTTGCATCATTGCTGATTTGCGTGTTGTCCCCATCTTCCTACGGATTTGTGCGCTTATAAATACACCCAACAATTTTGTGAAACAAATGTGCTATCCACTTCGTATAAATGATTCCATAAACAAAACAACCAATCAAACACCAGACGCACATTAATGCCTGACAGATGTGTTAAATGAACATTATGATTGCAGTACGAGAAAAAGCAAGCGCAGGTTATTCTCCTGATTTTTTCTCTGATGGAGATGCTGAATACTCTCCCCTAACTGAAGCTCCCATCCATAGCATTTATCGTTTCCTGTGAACGCCGGTTTAGCCGCTTAGGATGCTACTCCATCGCAACCTTTGCATTTTTGCAGCCCAATAAAGATAAGAAAACTTCTTGCTCAGCTAGTTGGTTCATGACTTTATATTATGTGTAATAAAAATATATATTTAGCACACAAAACAAGAAGTTGAAATTGGAAGTAAACAGGCGAAGGGGGGGGGGGGGTACTTATTTCTTCTTTCTGGGGTTTTACATGCCCAAACCAGATCTAATTATGAGGTACGCCGCAGTGGAAGGCTCCAGATTAATTTCAACCACCTGGGGTTCTTTAACGTGCACTACAACGCAAGCATACGGGTTCTTGCATTTCGCCTCTATCGAAATGCGGCCGGCGCGGCCGGGATTTGATTCCCGCGATAACAGGCGAAGTAAAACACTGTACATTTTTAAAATGTATCAAAGTAAATGTGTATGTGCAGTAATAATCAATCGAAGGAAGCCTAGATGTGCGATAGTTATTTCTTTATACCACATGAATATTTTTCAAACATCAATGAATGAGCAGTGGGGGTAAGCGAGCCCTAAGCCTTTTTCATGTGGCGAAAAAAATGGATATGGCGTAAATAATTTCAGCATGGCGAGGGAATTGCGATGAGAGCATTTTAAATACGAGCAGATCTTTGACCAGCCATTTCAAGCTTACTACCATCACAAACGCCTAGGCGAATTTCTATTTAATTAGGCCATGCCATAATAACATTGTGAAACTCAAATAGCAATGCCTGGATGAAAAGTGATTGCAGTGCTATTATTATAATTTGTTCTTCTCTGTACCGCATGGTACATTTTTTCAATTATACTTCACCGTGTTTGTGGCGGCACCATACTACCCAGGCTTACCCTAGAACTGGGGGACATATTACGTAATGACAGCTCCTGTCGTAAAGGGTCTTTGACAGCATCCGGCGTATGAAACTTAATTTTGCAAGTGAACTCTATATGCAAATTCACTGTGCGACGCTCTTTATGAGAAAATATTGACTACGTATTTCTCCTTAGGCACTGCCTATAATGGCATTCGAGGAAAGAGATATACTAACGGAGTTCAAGTTTTGGCGCCTAATATTACGGCAGGATAGATGCTTTAACACGTACTCGAGTGGCCCACCTGGCGTAACAGTATTACCAGATAATGGGATGGGAATAATGTAAATGAAGTTGGAGAGATATCGAAGAAAACTTCATCTAAAACTCTAGATGTGCCTTATCTAGAAATGCCAGTCAATGAAATAAGACTTAGAATGAAGCACGTATTAGAAATGGTTGAGAAAAATCAATAAATGGGCTTCTATTTTATTACCAAATCTGAGCTGTATCACCAGAAAGTTCAATAGGATTGGTAACACTGCAGAATGCACAATAGAAACCATGCCGAAAAAATATCACGAGGTAGATTGTGTCATGAAGTACCTGGTCATGTTTGTCAAAAATGTTTAATGTGTGTGTGTGTGTGTATGCTGTTGAGAAAATTCGTATCTAATTAAAGTGTTGCGTTATTTTACCTGGTTTACACAGCGGAGGATTCTTATCCACTTTGTCGGAGTGTAAAGATTTCTGAAAAATTACACTAAGAGCTGGAATAGCCTCGAAAACTAGGCACTACAAAATATCGACATGTCTGCACAGCGCAAGAGACGAGGACGAAAGGAAGAGCACAACACAGCGCCTGTGTTGTGTTCTTCCTTCAGTCCTAGTCTTTTGCGCTGTGCAGACATGTCGATATTGAATCACCACCTCGCCCAAGCTTCCACTTTACCCTACAAAATAGTTAGCTGTTCTGCTTGAAACCGCCCACATCTTTGTATCCAGTTTGGAGGCTAAGTTTAGGAGTGTTCCATCACTGTTCACAATATATCGTGAATAGTGTGGGAATGTGCATCACGAGCATAAACAGGAGCAGGTTGGTTGTGAGAAGTATACTGAAAGTAGGAGATGAAAGCGTTTGAAAATGAAAAGGGCAGATGCTTGTCATATCACTCATTTTGAAAGATGTGCCTCGGGTGGGTTTTGTATTTTCGAGTACTGTATTTTAGACAATATATGTAATTGAACAAAACTTTAAAGCGTTTTCTGCTGCTTTAATTTGTAGCGAAGATCTTTTTTAGTTTTATGTAGCCTGACAGAAAGCCCTGCACTATTGTTCTTTTAGTATTCAGTCGCTGCGTCTTCGGAAATACGAGGCTTTATACAAACTTATTGTTTTTGGTCTTGGTTTACATAGTAATTAACTGACTGCTGAGAAAGAAAGTATAGAGCCAGTCTGTCCTTGCCGATTGTTGCACTATGTGACAGGCTTGGATCGAAGTCGTACATCGTGGAACCCGCTCATTGTTTTTAAATATTGAGAAATGTGTATAGGTCAAATGCTTTTACTAGGAATATGAACCTTAGCAGACTGATGAAATACGTCATGTAATAATGATTGCTTCAAATCCAAATTTGCAAGTTTCTAACACAGAAAAGATAATATTTGATTACTAGGGTCTGCATGTACGACAAAATGTGGCGTTTTTTTTCGCTTTTACTCTGTCAGGCTCCGCTTTCAGAAGCATAAGGGATGACGTCAGGGACTATCCGCCAGCGCGATGTTCCCATGGACACCTGCTGGAGCGTTCCTGTTCTGTCCGCGCTAATGACTCTCCTGGTCTGCATGCCATCATCATACATGGGCCTGGTGTTCGTCTTCGTTGTCGAGGACTATGGCGTGAGCCGTGCTCGAGCATCGTGGCCACAAAACGCACTATTCGTTTCGGTGCACCTTTCAGGCAAGTTAACTGAATCGCTCAAGTTTCCTTCACTATGTAGTACCGGCCTTGGTGCTCTGTACGAGGAGGAACCAAGAAGGTACTAGATCTTTCATACCAGGTGCAATACTTAATAAGCACGCGTTCTAGGTGCGCGTATAACACTTTTGTCCCTGAGTTGTGCATGTATCGGGTTTGCGAAAACTCGTCTGATCACTGCATCTCTAATTTTTAGCCTCTGTTGCCGCCTGCGTCGATCTTGCGATGACGAATGTCAAAGAAGAAGGTGTGTGCATCAAGTTCTTTTCCCTCATGGAAACTTCATTGATATACGATAGCTTGTTAAGTTTATATTTGCAGTGAAAGGTGAGACAGTCAACCCGCCTTTCTTGCGTTGAAATGCCCGAGTGGTTGCGTGAAGCAGTTAAACGAAATGCCGTAATGAGCAAAAAACTTGTAGCTCACAGGCTGTGGAACACAGGCGAGCATCCCGACAACTGTCCCTCACCCACACATGCTGACTGCACAGCACTTTGCTAATAAAATGCGACGGCGAAATCACATTAGCCCACTCTCTCTGCTTCTGGTACATTGCCCTGGTCAGTTTCTTAAAATCCAAACTGAAATAAAAGCTGAAAGGAAAGCATGTTAGACATGTGGAGGCGTTAAAGAACGAAACGACGAAAGCACCGAGCTTGGTCAGTTTGCAACAGTTTCTGATCAATTTCGAGCTGTTGATCAAACGGTGGGACAATTCCCTTGCATCCAAAAAGAGTACTTGGAGGATAATATAGTTTCAGAAAGTTTGAAGCAGTGTGGGAATTAAAGGAAGCAATTCTCGTTGCTTGGTGGTTCCCACTTGTAAATTCAAGATATGAAAAATGGAGTTTATAGGTATGCCTACAGTCGGTAGCAGGATAAAATCTTCCAAAGCTGAATACCATAACTTTTTCCCTGTCCTTAACACCAGTCAGTTTGGTGCCTACTCTCTACCTGGGATGTTCACTCGAGCGTATAGTCCGCACGCTCACGTTTTGAGGGCACCACTATGTTGAATTTTGAAGCACAATGTTCCTGGTAAGCTAAACTTCTCCCCAATATTAATCTTAGCAGAAGCGTCGAAGTAGTAGACAAGGAAGTGGTGAGGATATGAATAATGAAATTAGGTTACATTAAACAGTAGTGTGGTGAAAACTATGGCTCAAAAACTGCTGTTAACAATATGAACAACGAACAGGGTAACAGCATGAACAATGTTCTTGGGCATAATACTCTCCCGAAATAGTTTCAACGCCTATAACAAAGCCATACCTTTAACTTCAATAGTGATGCCATAGCCGCAGTAAAAGCTACACACTCATGTTACGCTAAACCCGCTGACCTGTTTTCATTGCGCACCAAAATGACAATCGCGCTACGCTCACGTTTTCGCATATAGAACAGTCTATTACTGCATCGAATGTGCCCGGATGAGCGCTGTTATGTCATTAACGTCAGGCCAATGCACTTGTTAAAGCTTCAAATGTTTTGCAGATAGTGCTGAACATATTCTATTAGTCTATTGTATTGGCGACCACAGCAGAAAGAAAAGCATTAAGGCTTCAAGAAAACTGCTTCAAGGAATCCGCTTCAAGGAAACTGCGGTTCGCGGAACATATAACCATTAAGAAGTATTAACTGTTGTTTACTTGTTTGTTAAATTGTTTTACTTCATAAATGAAAAAAAGAACCATATAACGGAAATGCTCTTCGTGATGGAAAGAAAATAATCTTGCCTATTCTTTATCTCTTTACACTTACCGATCCATAAATAGTCGAAAGATTGTGACATCCTAACTAAACATGTGCGCTACGACAACATGGTTTCTGAGCACCGTGTCTGCGGCAAGGCTAATAGATCGATATGTCTTGTCACTGTCACGCCGTGACAGATACGTTTGCAACACATGAGAGATAGAGAGATGCATTAGTGTTGAATAATTGCTGTGGTATGCGAAAGCAAGAAAGGCGGCCGTATCAATTAATTACGCATTTTTAAGGAAATGTCATTGCTCTCGCTTATCTCGTTTCAGGGCTTCTGGTGGGTGCTCTTCAGCGGCGAATTTCTGTTGCCAGGATAGGCATATTGAGCTGTTTCGTCGCATCCACCGGCATGATTGCGTCGGCATTTACCAAGGACATCATCTTGGTGTCCGTGACTCTTGGTGCTTTATACGGCAAGAATTGTTCTGTTCTTTGGTTAAATAAGTCTGCTGTATTTTCCACATTTAGTCCAAAGCAATAAAAATGATTCGCTAGGTTCATTTAGACCGAATTTATTAAAATTAGACTTTGAAGTCAAAATACCCTATTGTTGCCAATCAGGTGTAAAACATTTTCCGCTATGATTCCATTATATTCCCGGTCTAAGATGTTTATTTTGATAAGAGGATGTTCGATAGCACACTTTGAATACAGGCATTGACGATAACCGAAGGACATTTATCGATGTATCTAGAAACAAAACTATCGCGATCGGAAATTTGCTAATGGTTTACGCAATTCTTTGAGAGAAACAATAAATAATACCGTTACATGATAATATCTAAGAAATGCATAAACAATGTATAAGTATGAGCATACATAAGACAAAACATTAAGAACCAAGACTACCTCTAGAAGCCGACAACTGATTTACGTGTGGTACACAACTGAGTCCTGCATGGGCCATATTGATTTGTTTTTTATATGTCATATAGCCTAAATTTGCCTGAATAATGTCTTTATTTTCTGTGGAACCGTGTTGTGGTCCTGCTTCCCTATAATAGAACACTTTTCGTGGCACTCTGGCCTGACGTGTCACTTTACTAAAAGAAAAAACCTCATGCTTGATGACGGTTGCGCTGAATTCTATTGCTTGAACCTTTATAGATAATTTTATTTTGTTCGCGACAGCAGTATCAGTTTTCATGAAATTCTCGACATGGCGGGCTAGTACGAACATAGAGTCGGGGTATTTACAGCGGTTATCTGTACTGTACAGCAGACGCAAGTTGTCATAACCATGTCTTGCTTCAAACGCCCACGCCTTCCTATTGCCCCGCAAGGTGTTTGAGTTTAGTGCTGAATAATGGGCTTGATGTTCTTATCTCTTCTGTTCGTCAATTAATAACAAAAGCATTAGTGCGCAAAGTGACAATACTTTTTTGTTTTGCTGCTGAGGCGGTTCTTCTGAGTTTTTCCGCAGACTTCCATTCAGGGTTGCAAAAGAAATGGCTCCATTATCCGGCAGGGCAGGCATTCGATTAGTTTGCTTCAAATAGAAGTGGTAGCCGTTTCCAATAAGTTTGGTCCATCCACGGGAAGTGAATGTTGTTGCAGACATTTACTACGCAGTACCTAAACTCGGCAGCAAACATCGGATGCTATCTTGGCGGCGTTCTTGAGCTTCGTTGTCGATATCGAGCGAAGGAGTAGCCTATGGTGACACACAGGATCTTTTCATCCTTATTCAGATATAGCCTCGAATTGCCAGAAGGTAGTGTAGCAGGGGGTTACAACATTTCAAAAACAAAATGTCCTAATTGTTACAACACACTTGCTCTTCAGGCAAACCGTTCCACTCAGTCATACGCCTTACAAGAAAGAACTCGAGAACGATTTTTCCTAGACCGCTATTCTTTAATTATTAGCGCATGTACTTTACGCTCTGGGAGGAAATGTGGTTTCGTAAATTTCTTTTTGTCAATTCCACAATTGCCGTTATACAATTGGAAAAATAATTTTATTCTCGATTTCCCTCGTCGCAAAGAGAGATGCTCCCAGCCAATCTCATGCTCCATTGCAGTGACGCTCTCGTCTCTGTCATATAGCCCCAACACAAACCTAGTCATTCGGCTGTGCACCTTTTCTAAACGGCCAATCAATGTTACCTCTGATGGATCCCTGAGGGGACGAGCCTATTCCATTATCGGCCGAGCACATGTAAAATACTAAGTATTTTTTCAAGAAAACTCAGTGCTTTTCAGGTTCGGGCAAATGAAGCCTATTGTCTTACCATCTCTTGCAACGAATTCATCCACATGTGCGCTCCATGTAAATTGCGAAGAAAATTGCACTCCCATATATTTATATATGGGAGTCATAGAGGCATTGCGTAATCAAGGAGTACAGGAGGCATGCGTGAATCTCTTAGCAAATACCTACAAGGATTCCACAGCTACCTTGGTTCTCCACAATAAAACTAGAAACTTACCTATCAAGAAAGGGGTCAGGCAAGGAGACACAATCTCTCCAATGCTATTCACTGCATGCTTAGAAGAAGTATTCAAGATCTTCGACTGGGAAGGCTTAGGAGTGAGGATCAACGGCGAATATCTCAGCAACCTTCGGTTTGCAGATCACATTCTCCTATTCAGCAACAATGGAGATGAATTACAGCAAATTATTGAGGACCTTAATCAAAAAATTGTAGGAATTGGGTTGAAGATGAATATGCAGAGTACAAAGATAATGTTCAATAGCCAGGCAAGAGAACAAGAATTCAGGTTCGCCAGTCAGCCTCTAGAGTCTGCAAAGGAGTAGGTTTATCTAGGTCAATTACTCACAGGGGACCCTGATCACGAGAAAGAAATTTACAGAAGAATAAAATTGGGTTGAAGTGCATACGGCAGGCATTGCCTAATCCTGACTGGGAGCTTACCACTGTCTTTGAAAAGAAAAGTGTACATACATTGCATTCGACCGGTGCTAACATATGGGGCAGGAACTTGGATGTTAACAATGAAGCTCGGGAACACGTTAAGGACCGCACAAAGAGTGATGGAACGAATAATCTTAGGACTGACGTTAAGAGACCGGAAGAGAGCGGTGTGGATCAGAGAACAAACGGGGATAGCCGATATTCTAGTTGACATTAAGCGGAAGAAATGGAGCTGGGCAGTCCATGTAATGCGTAGGATGGATAACCGGTGGACCATTAGGGTTACAGAATGTATACAAAGAGATGGGAAGCGCAGTCGAGGCCATCAGAAAATCAGATGGGATGCTGAAGTTAGAAAATTTGCAGTCGCAAGTTGGAATACGCTAGCGCAAGACAGGGGTAATTGGAGATCGCAGGGAGAGGCCTTCGTCCAGCAGTGGACATAAAATAAAGGCTGATGATGATGATGATGATGATGATATTGTAATATATGTCAGTTTTTGTTTTTGATTTTTTATCAGAATAACTTACAATTGGATTTTTGGTGTTCAGATGCATACTTAACACCCTACAGGATTTGTAATTACTTTCTACGTCATTCTACAGCTGATCCACATCAGAGGAACCAATAATTTTCCTATCAGCAGCGCAGTTATCGGAGTCATCGCAACACTAACTTGCGAGGTCCCTGCAACATAACAGTGTGCCATCTTTCAGCCTTACGACAAAACACAGTGAAATACGCTGCGTGGTGACAGACGGAGATGGCGCCACCATTTCTTTGTCGAGAAATTGGCCTCTGTTCAGCCGCAGGCCCCGGCAAGCACTTGTTATTACCTTCGATTGACACTGCTTTAGGCAACTTAGACCAGCATATACGCACCCCTCACTCGTACATCGACGCTTGGACGGGTAAAATTGGTTTTCCACTGTAGCGATTCTGTACAAGGTCTTCTTCAGGCTTTCGTTTCACGGAAACTACACCTTCGCCCGATATGGCTTAACACAGAAGAGCACACATATATTGAGTCGGCGTATACGTATAACCATCTGTACTATCCCTACAGAGATGCACCTGTCAACGCCTCTGTTTTTCACGGAATTGCGCGAACGCTAACTCACCGCAAGAAATATATGCCGTCAAGCACATCTTTCCTTAATAAACTGAAATATTGGCTCCTTTGACTCCCTCTTCCGTTAACAAAAAAAAACTGGCTTTCTTTTTCTATTTCCCTGTTTACCTGGTCGGACGTTTTAAAGCGAAGCTTTCTTGCTAAGTTCGATGCAGTTTTTCGTACGTATCTGCCCTGTAATGCCGAACGCATTTAAGGGAATGGTGGAGCCATTTAGGAAATGTGCAGTAATAAAGTAGTTTACTGTTTCAAGCATGGAGTTTTATACAATAATTATTAGAGGAAGCTTGGACGCAAGTGTAGACGGGAGGGGAAGCATTGTGATTCAGCCAGCGTGGGAATCACAGTGAACTAGAACATTCTATATCACTATATAATGGGAATAGCAGTTTTTGCATGGAATTACCTAAGCCTCATCCTATTGGCTACAGACGGCTTTGTGACTGTGGCAACTCATCATTTTCAACAAGGTCCGACGTTAGAAATAAATAAAAAACCATAATATGGTCCGACGGCAGGAATCGAACACAGGATTTCCAGTACAAACGCTCCATATGGAGAGAGAGAGAAAAAGACAAAACTTTATTTTGTCGGGGCACTGAGAGGGGTGGATCACCGTGATGGGTGGAGCCTTCAGTCCAGGGCCCCAGCGGCGGTCGCAGCACTTTGGGCTCTGGCTATCAGCTTTCGCTGATGCTCCAGTGCCCAGCTTGTCAGCACCATCTCTCACTGCTCATGCGTTCCGTTTTGGTTGGGGAGTTATTGGGGATTTTTTGGCATGGCCAAGTGGTACGGTAGAGGGTAGCCCGCTCTGTACAGAAAAGGACAAAGGGGTTGATAAAGGGTGGAGTACATCGCGTGGAGTAGCGTGAGGTGAGGATAGGTTCTGGTCTGGAGTTGTCTCCAGGCCGTGGCATCAGCTCTGGCCAGGGATGGGTGTGGTGGCGACATCGTTCTTCTTGAAAGGCGCTAGTGCTGAATTATCTCATAGTAAGTGTGGACTGGGGTCTTCTGGCGTCTCTTGCAGTGCCCGGTTGCAGTGACCTCGAGCTGTCGTGTGTGCACGATGGTTTCCGCTGAGTCCTGGTGTCTCGGTGTCCCGGTGTCCCGCCGGGTCCCGGTGTCCAGATTATCGTGGTGCGGAGTATTTCGTTGAGGCGATTAAGAATATCGCATGCTGCTTTATGTATATGGCCGTTCGCGTAGGCTCGATATCCTTACTGCTAATCTGTAAGAATATACATTTCATCATCTTGTCTTGATGCCGAGATGGCGAGGGCAATGGCGGCCTCTCCTGCTGCAGCGACGTTCTGCGTACGAACGGAGGCGGATACCGGTTCCTGCTGTCCGTGTCCTGCCATGCTGATTACCATGCACTCCCAATTAGGGTACATGGCCACATCTGTCAAGCGAGCACTGTAGAGGGTGCCGTATCTTCTTTCTATTGTTTTGCCTCGTGTTTTCTCCTGCCCAAGTGATAATCCGGGTGCATGGTACGCGGAATAGGGGCCACCATTATTTGCTCACGTAGGGAATGCAGGAGTACTTGTGGCGGTTGGTTGTCGTCACGGAGTATTGCAACTTTCTAAGATTTACTCTGCCTGTTCTAGTGAGGTTGAGGCGTGTGATTTGCGCATGTCGGTGTGCTTCACTATGAATTCTGAGGTGTTGTGGATTCCCAGGGATAGAAGTTTCGTGGCTCCGGTGCCATGAGGAAGGCCGAGGGCTTCTTTGTACGTTTTCCGTAGTAACACGTTTATTTGGGCGTTTTCTGTTGAAGTTAGGTTGAGATAAGGTATCGCGTACATGGCTCTACGGATAATAAGAGCCTGAGTGAAGCATAGTAGGTCGGTGCAGAGTCCGCAGAATCGGCAGGATCAAGCATGCAGCAGAGACTCGAGCTAGGGAACTGTGCTAGGTGCATCCTACAACCGGCTGTCGCTAGTAATCTCAAGAAATCTCCTTTATAAATGGTGGAGTCGTGCTGGGTAACGTTCCACTCTACCATCCTGGAGCTCATTTCGCGGACGCTACCCTTTGTCATGCCGGACGCCGAGCAGCCGACTCTTCCATCGCCACCCGTCTCTTGCGCTGGCCCCATTCGCCAGCGAGAGCCTCCCATCTTTAGCGGTACCGACGACAACGACGCTGAAGAGTGGCTGTCGGATGAGCGTTCACAACAAATGAAATGACTCGAACAAGCTGGCTTACGTATCATTCTATCTCGCGGGTGTGGCCAGTCTCTGGTTCAGAAATTATGAGAGGGATATCCGGACGTGGTCGGCGTTCAAGATGCCGAGAACAGAAGTCTTTGACCAACCCGCTGTCAAGGAAACTCCGAGCCGAGCAGCGTTTGCGTACACGCGCACAGGACACGGGTGAGACGTCACAGACGTGCAGACGTTCTCGATTTGTGCAGGCGCGTGGACGCTGCCATGACGGAAGCGGAAAAGATCAAGCACGCCATGAAGGGAATCGATGATGAGGCGCTCCAGATGCTTCTGGCCAATTACCTGCGCACTGTTGGGGACGTTATCAGCTTGTGCCAGAGCTATGATGAATTACCTAAGGAGGTAGCTCTGACAAGGCGACGTCACACACCAAATTCGGCGTCACCCAAATCAACGCCTTCGTCCACGAAGAAGTCGCACGGCTAGCTAATTCTGGTGTCCATCACCCAGGCCAGCACTTTGCCGTCTCCTCTCCGTAACGTGATCCATGAAGAGGTTGCGGATGCGCTGCCGGCTGTCCACCAGTAGGGTGCCGTGGCTACACCCGTCACTTGTGCTACGCTTGCTGCAATGGCTCCTCGCAGTGTACCCGTACGACGTTTCTAGCAGCCTGTGGACCACCCTCCTCCTCCCGTCCTCTAGGCCACCACTGCCGTCGCTAACACGTGGCGTACGCCCGACAACCACCCTATATGCTTTGCATGTAGGTATCCCTGGTCACGTCACAATGTTCTGCCGCCGCCGATCGCAGACGTTCGATGACAATCGACGAGCGCCCTATTTGCCGCCCGATCCAAGCCTTAGGGACCCTTCATCCCATAACAGCTCGCTCCCACAGTCGTCGCCGTTCGCTTTCCCTTGTGCGGCGACGACCCGTATCTAACGAAGAGGGAAACTAAACAACGTAGTTCCCGAGGTAAAAACTACGCAAGTGTCGACATGCCGAAGTCCTCATCCTTTACCTGTCAATGTCATTGATGTATTTGTCAGAGATATCGCTATAGTCGCCCTCGTCGATACCGGTGCCGCTATGTCAGTTATGGACGCCAGGTTTTGCCCCTCACTTCATAAAGTGACGACGTCTGTGTACGGATTGTCTTTTCGAACGGCAAGTGCTCGACCCATTCTCCCGACCGGTCCTTCTACAGCCCGTGTGACCATACACTATGTACACGATTCAGTTCATAGTTTTTTCATCGTGCTCCCACGCTGTTATTCTAGGATGGGATTTTCTCTCACGCCACAATGCCATCATCAGTTGCGCTCGGGCTGAGATTGAACTTTCCCAACTTGGTGACCTGGCCTCGGTCGATGCTCATCCTGCCGCTAAACTTGTCGTGGAAGAAGACACCGGTATTCCCCCGTGCTCTTCAGCATTCGTAGCAGCCTCGTGTAGTACACTATCCGACGGGACGGTCTTCTTCATGCCCTCTCATCACTTTGTTACTCGAAAAGCGCTTCCTTTGCCCTTTTCAGCTCTTGACCTCGCCGCCGGTGTCAGCACGATGCCCATTTACAGTCATCTTTCATTGCCGCTATAGCTGCGCCGCCGCGAATGCCTTGGTTACGTCGAGTCGGTCGATTCAACACGAATTGTCTCCATCCTCGACGAAGTGCCTTCTACTACCATCCATGACCTTAGTGCCCTCACCGTACCCGACTCAACACGGACAGATGTGCTCAGCCTATTCATCGCCAAAGATATGACACATTGGTAGCGATCCACAACTTCTCACGATCCTTCATCATTCATTCATTGGCCGTGCATCGACAGTCGAGCATCACATCGACACTGGCTCTCACTCACCACTGCGACAAAGACCATATCGCGTCTCCGCTATGGAACGTCGCGTCATTGCAGTACAGGTCGTTGACATGCTCCGTCAAGTCGTCTTTCAACCTTCACAGAGCCCATGGGCCTCTCCCGTGGCACTCGTCACAAAGAAAGACGGTTCCATCCGCTGCTGTGCTGATTTTCGGCGGTTCAACAAGATCACGCTGAAGGACGTCTATCCACTACCACGCATCAGTGTGGTCCGGACTGTTTTCAGGGAGCCGAGTTCTTTTCTTCGCTGAATTTGCGGTCAGGCTACTGGCAGGTTCCGAAGGCAGACGTCGATCGCCCGAAAACTGCCTTTGTTACACCAGACGGCTTGTATTAATTCACCGTCCTGCCTTTCATTCTTTGCAGCGCATCTGCTTCGTTCCAAATAATGATGGATAATGTTCTGCATGGCCTCAAATGGAACATCTGTTTTTTCTATCTTGACTACATTGTGGTGTTCGCGGCAGATATTGCAACGCACCTGCTCCGCCTCCAGTACGTACTCACCTGCTTTACCAATGCCGGGTTGCAGCTTAACCTGAAGAAATGTCGATTTGCTGTTCGTCAGCTCACAATTTTAGGCCATGTCGTCTCAAAGGAGGGCATCCACCCGGACCCCGTGAACCTGCGTGCTGTTACTGCGTTCCCAACACCTACCACTATCAAAGAGCTACGCAGTTTCATCACCCTCTTTTCTTACTTCCGGCGATTCGGAGACGCAGCTCCTTGGTGGTACTAGAGATCTCATTATGGTCTCCAGAGTGCGACGACACCTTCAGAACTTTGCGCCATCTTCTCACGACGCCACCCATTCTTCGCCATTTTGACGCTAAAGCGCCAACCGAAATCCATACCGACGCAAGCGGTGTAGGTCTTGGCGCGGTGCGGGCACAGCGTCAAACCTGGCCACACAGAATTCGTCGTCGCATAGGCCAGTCGAATGTTAACCAAGGCGGAGGGCAATTACAGCGTAACAGAAAAGGAGTGTTTGGCCATTGTGTGGGAGCTTCGTAAGTTTCGCCCATACTTATACAGCCGATCTTTTGACGTAGTGACCGACCACCACGCACTATGTTGGTTGTGGACGCTAAAGGACCCATCGGGCCACCTTGCCCGCTGGGCCTAGCGAATTCAGGACTATGACAACACGTGGTTTACCGTTCCGGCCGAAAAAACACCGACGCTGACCCGCTATCCCGATCACCGCTTCCCGCGAAGGCCAGTCACGACTCCTCCTGCGAGTGCACATTGTCATTTCTCCACTTGGACACTATCGCTGCTGCACAGCGTAATGATCCTTAGACTGCATCGGTGTTCGAGGTTCTCTCGGATACGTCGAAAGTTCCAGCGTGACGAACGCTTCGGCGCCAAGTTCCTCCAATGGGTTTTTAGGTAATCAAGTGAAGTGAAGTGAATAGACCAGCTACTCTATCGGCGCAACTATGCTCCAGATGGACGCACATGGTTGCTCGTCATTCCGAGAACTTTGCGGTCGGAGATCTGCTCCTCGTTCCACGTCGACCCTCAGTGTGGCCACGCGGGAGACTACAAGACCTTCGAAAGACTTCGACACCGCTATTACTGGCGGGGAATGTACAATTTCGTTCGAAACTTCATCCGCTCTTGTCATGAGTGCCAATGCCGCAAAGCGCCACAGCACAACTCCACCGGTGAACTCCAGCCTTTACAATGCCCATGCTGACCGACCCTTTGATCGCGTGGGCATAGATCTCTACAGGCCACTTGCGTTGACTCCTACCGGATACAGGTGGATAATCGTTGCGGTAGACCACTTAGCACGTTATGCGAAGGTTGCTGCTTTACCAAACGCTACAGCGCACGAGGTCGCCAATTTCATACTACGTCGTTTTCTTCTTCGTCATGGAGGTCCACATGAACTTTTTAGCGACAGAGACCGCACCCTCTTATTTGAAGTCATCGAACAACTGCTTGCTGAATGTGCTATTGTTCATCGTAAATGCACTGCATATCACCCACAGACTACCGGTACCACGGAACGCTTTAATCGAACTCTTGGTTACATGCTCGCCATGTACGTCTCACCTGATCACTCTAACTGGGATCTAGTTCTTCCGTTTGTCACCTACGCCTACAACAGGGCGACTCAGGCCACTACCGGATTCTCGCCATTTTACCTTCTTCACGGCCGTCATCCTTCGCACGCAATTGACACCATTCTGCCCTACCGGCCGGACCTATCTGAATGCCTGCCGATCTCGGAAGCCACACCTAGATTTCAACCTCACGTATAAACGGGAGGTCTTAACGCCGAGGAGTCTGCTATTGGGAAGACCAGTTACCACGTCGTGGGGCCACCAGATTATTCGTCAGGCCAAGCGGAAGCTGCTACAAGCACGTATTCTTGAGTGCCGTGAAAAACTCCGGAGCTTGGAAACGCATACAGTTTTTTACACGTCGGCAGCTTGAGCACCTGATGCCAGAGAAATTTCCAGAGGTGCAACTGCACGCAAACTTCACGACAACCACGAGAAAACGTCTTCATAGAACGTTGCAAGACAGCAAACTACAGGCACTACGCCCGGATCTGTCACAAGACGCACAAGACGTCATCAACCTATCTTAGTACACACCTACCGAGAAGGAGGCTGTGGTATACTGTACCGTTGTTTAAATTTGAACACGGAAACACCACCAAGGCCAAGAGATGTGGTCTGTGCGGTCGAACGTGCGTTCAGTGAACTTACCTCTGAAGTGAAAGAAGAAGCCCGCATCCGTGCCATTGGTGTGTTTTCCGGTATGCGGCAACACGGTGCAAGAACACATTCATCGGTAGCGGAGAAGCATGCCATTCGAAGCCTACGCAATAACAGTAGCATCGCCATCCTACTCTCCGACAAAGGCAACGCTACGGTCATGCTACATAAGAGCGACTACCACAAAAAGATGTTGCCTCTTCTCGAAGACCCTCATACGTACGCTTCTCTAGCTTATGACCCTACAAGTAGACTGCACACCAAACTCTAAAAATTACCGACCAGGCTGTTCAATTTGGTCCCTCCGCGCCACGTGGGTCTCTATCACCATTTGTTCTGCACGAACGGATCAGCCCCTGCAATCTATGGCCTGGCATTAAGTCCACAAGCCTGACGTCCCACTTCGTGCTATCGTCGACTTCACCAGATCACCGCTCTCCCGACTGTTGGGCTACCTTCCCCAGCTGTTGAGCCTTCTTGCCGGTAAGACCTCAACGGACGTCGAAAACTCGTCCGCATTTGCAGCAAAGATAAAGGACATCACGCTGAGTGAAGACGACGCCATGGTCTCGTTCGACATGACATCACTTCTCACTAGTGTCCCAGTGGATTTGGCAGTAATCACGTGCAAATAATCCCTGGAAGCAGACAGTGGTGTTCCTGGTTGCACGCCCTTTGATGTCCCCGAACTTAGCGGGCTGCTGTGGTTTTGTCTAAGGAACACGTATTTTTCTTATGGTGGCAGCCTTTATCAGCAATTCATGGCACGGCGATGGGAGCGTGAATATCGGTTACCACGGCCAATCTAGTAATGGAAGCCTTGGAAAGAAAGGTGCTTGCCGCATTCAACCCGGCATCTAAAGTTTTTATCGCTACGTGGATGACTCCTTCTGTATTTTGAAGAAGCAAGACATCCAACGCTTCCTAGACTGCCTGAACGCCCAAAATGCGCCCATACAGCTCATCGTTGAACACGAGAACGACAACCTGCTGCCTTTCTTGGATGTACTCGTTCGTCGGGATGAGGGCGCTCACGGAAGCCTACGCACAAAGATCGTTACCTCAGGTTTAATTCTTGTCATCCTGTCAGCCACAAGATATCCGTAGTATCGTCCTTGATAACACGTGCCGTACGCGTCTGCTCAGATGACGGTGCACTGAAAAAGTAATTACGGGCGATCCACCGTGAGCTAACTCGCAACGGCTACCCTAGTCGTTTCATATGCAGGAACGAGGAGCGGATATTGCAGCCAAACTCGCAGACAAACATGACAATCTGTGCACGTGCAGCCATCCCTTACGTCCACGGAATCAGCAAGGCACTTTCGTGTGTATTTTCAACATACGACTTGCGCATTGCCCACATCCTGACCAGCAAGCTTCGGAACCAGTTAATGAATGTGAAAAACAAGTTACCTGTTGAATCATTCCGACTAGTCGTCTATAAGATACGATGCGCTGATTGCCACCAAGTATACAATGGCGAAACGGGGAGGTTCTCCAGACGCCTCAAGGACCATCAACGTGACGTAAGAAATACCAGTCACACGACGAACGCCATTCCCGAGCATGCGCAGGAACATAGTCACAAGATTGACTGGGAGAATGCCAGTGTTATAGCCAAAGAGAAGAACATGCCATCCCCGCGGCTGCTAGAATCGCTAATCATTCAATCGACGCCAGCTACGATGACCCGGACAGCAGGGACTATGCCTGCCATTTACGCACGTTCGTTACGTCACGTGCTGGCTACATAAGTGACGACGATTTCCTGTCCAACTCAGTGAAAAAGGAAAAGTACGTGTTTCCGAAACGTTTGATTTTTCATCAGACTTGGTCAGTGACCATGATTCACTTCATTTCCATGCCTGACCAGACGAACTTTCGTCGAACCCTTGATTATCCTTCTCTACCTGTGCTTTTCCTTCTGAACTTCTTTTTGAGGACGAGGAGATCGGATTTTTATGGGGAGCATTCCGGGCTGCACTCTTTGGCGTATTCGGTGACAGCGTCTGCCGCCGCTTGTAGGGCGTCCTGCTGTTCTCTATCCGAGCCTCGAGTTCTCCAAATGGTAATGTCGTCCGCATATATTGCGTTACGAAGGTACGTAATATTCTCTAGATGCTCTGGGAGGTTTTTCATGGCAAAATTGAAGAGAAAAGGTGACTCATCCCTGAGGAGTGCCTCTATTCGGAACTTTTTTTCTCTTTTGTTCTCAGGGTACTTGTACCGTTTCCGTACGGTCCGTTAAGAATGATCGAATGTAGCTGTAGATTCTTTCGCCTCAATTTAGTTGCGATAAGTTTTTAACAGCAGAGGTGTTTAAGCCGGCCGTAATATGTGCCGCCTGACACTGCGTAGCCTAGCAACCACCTCGCAGAGCGTTGCGCGCTATGCTCGGGAGAGAGAAAGAGAAAATGAGAGCGAGTGAGAGTGCGCGTGTCGCACGCTATGCTCGAGAGAGAAAGAGAAAATGAAAGTGAGAGAGAGAGAAACAAATAGTAGCAGCACCAACGAGACAACGCGCAGAGGTGCTGCCGACGCCATCCGCGCTTCTCCGTTTCCTCGTATTAGCGCCGAACCGACGCGGTGTCCGTGACTGCAACAGGCGCCTCTGGCGGCGGCTCGGTCGAGCTCCCTCCAGCAGCGCGCTACTGCGCATCCGCCGTGACGTCATCCCAGCGTATCGTCTGCTGCGCGCCATCCGTATCCTGTGCATAGCTTTCGCCCCTCTTCCCCTACGTGTTCTGGGTCTGCAAGTGCTTCGCGAGGCGTTCCCCGATGCCACAGACCACAAAGCAATGCTTATACACTTCGCATAACTTAGCATCACTTGGCATTACTTCGTATAACTTAGCATCAGTTCGTATAGCTAGGACCAGCTTGGAACAGATAATATTCGCCCTGTCTTTAGCCTAGCGCCACTAGTGCAAGCTACCTCGATATTTTTAGGATGGCCTCATGAGCTACGTTGTCAAATGCTCCTTTAAGGACCAGTGCGATTCTGCATTTTGCATGTGTGGTGACATGGAACAGTACTTCTTCCTTCAATTGGAGTAGTACGTCTTGAGACAACAAATGCGGCCTGAAGCCTTACATCGTGTCAGAAAAGAAACCCGTGTCATTCACGTGAGGCTTCAGGCGAATGAGCACCGCGTTTTCGAAAAGTTTCCCCAGGCACGACGTCAGGGAAAGGGTCGTATATTGGTGAGGCCTGGAGGCTCGCCCGGTTTTGGTATATGTACTATATGCGCCTACTTCAACTCCTTTGGTAGGGTTCCCGCTTCCCAATCCCTATTAAAGAAAATCGTTAGGGCTGCTATCGAGTCGTCGTCCAGGTTTCTGAGGATTTTATTTATGGAACCGTCTTGTCCTGGTGTTGTGTTACGAGTTAGGGAATGAAGCGCTGTCCAGATTTCCGGTGTTTCACATGGGCGATCGAGGCCTTTATTTGGCTTCCAACTATAGTTTGGTATATATGTTTGTTTCCGTGTGTGATCGCCGATGTATTTTGCCTCAAGCTCTCGCACAATCCCTTCTGACACCATTATGCGAATGATGCATGAGTCGACAAGCGGCGTAGAACTAGCTCTTTCAGACGCACGTGTTGCTACGTGAGACCTTCATGGCATCTGATGGTTAAGATGCTGCTTTCTGGGGTGGCGCTGTGTCGCGTATTTTCGCCCCCTGGTCTAACAGGTCCAGGTTATGCTTGTCGCCGTAATCCGCTGCGCGTCTCTTGTACAGATGAGCCGGAATATCCTCGTTTTCATTGATTTAACACATTTCAAATCCATGCACTTGTAAGCCTATTTCTACCTACTTTCCCTGTTACTATGGTACTCACCTTTCGCAGGTTCTAAGGTAACTTTACCCGGCGTGGTTGCTCAGTGGCTATGGTGTTGGGCTGCTGAGCACGAGGTCGCGAGATCGAATCCCGGCGCCAGGTGGTCCAAATCATCCCGGAGTCCCGCACTACGGCGTTCCTTATAATCAGATCGTGGTTTTGGCACTAAAAAAACCTCCTATTTTTTTTCTAAGGTAACTTAATTTGGTTCTGAAATCAAGTAGTCCTATAGGATAGTTTTTAACATCTGAGCTGTTCAAGCACTAGTTTAGGCCGCGTAGTGCGAACAGAAAACTGCGCCTGGCGATTATGTCACCGCGCCCTGCCTAGAAACAACCTGGCGGAGCGGCGTGTGCTTCGCCTCCTCTCAGTGCTACGCACATGTTGCCTTGACATAGGACGTCAAGGAGAGGGAAGGAGAGCGTGGGCGCGGCGCGTGCTTGCTGGGGAGTGAGAAATAGAAAATGAGAGCGAGAGTAAGAAAGAAATTGTAGCAGCACCAACGAGGCCACGCCACGGCCCGGCAAGTGTGGAGGCGCAGCTTGGCCGTGACGTCACCAGGGCGATGAAGCTCAGAGCCGCCGCGACGGCTGCAGAAGTCTCGTTGTCTCTATGGCGTGTACATGTACCCTTGACATGGGACGACTGAAGAAGATCCGGATACCCGAAGAAGAAGCCGCTCATATTGAAGCGGGTCGCGCGGCCAAGCGAGAATCTGCGCGTCGGCGGCCAACCGATTCGGCGGCCAACCGTGCCTAGCGGCACTTAAAACTTCCTTGCAAAACTTAGCCAAGCCTAGTAAAACCTGGAAGTAGCTAGGTCGATCACCAGCTCCGCTGTTTACTCCAGCCTTGCACCACTAGTGCAAGCTGCCCGCATTTATTTTTGCGAGTTGTATTATATACTGACGTGCTTATGAAGCATATTGAAGTATATCTGCAAACTCAAAGCGGTCAAGGCGACTGATATTAATTGCGTATTCTGTTGGTACCTCCATGCTCAATGGTGGCAAACGCGAATTTCGCCCGCAATTCGAGTGCTGGCGTAACTCCCAGACACAAGGCTTCTCGCGAACTATGAACACTGCACTTGTTTTGAGACGGGATTAAGGCCGGACAAGTTAGGGAAATAGCGACCAAAATGGTTTTAAAACCTTCTTTGCAGCGATTACCTGGCCAGTGACACTTGCCACCTTCTCGTTCCACTTGTGTCGCCATATCTATTCGCCGAGCTGCAGGTTATATTTGATGCATCTACCACCTTGCGATCAAAACTACTGCAGAGTAATTAGTTATCAAACTAGTTATATATACAAATTTGGTCCAAGCGATGAAAAACCTTCGCAAGGTATTGAATAGATTGCGTTTTGCCGTTAACCAGCAACACGAAGTGTCGGCGTTCACGATCATGGGGCCATTTGTTTGGATACCACATCCATATTCACCAGGATACATTCAGGTAGACGCAGCGAGCCACAAACCTCCATGGATATGACCATGATCATCATCATGATCATCATAATATAATAATAATAATCAGCCTATATTTATGTCTACTGCCGGACGAAGGCCTCTCCCTGCGACCTCCAATTACCCCTGTCTTGCGCTAGCTGATTCCAACTTGCGGCTGCGAATTTCCTAGCTTCATCACTCCACCTAGCTTTCTGCCTTGCCCGACTGCGTTTCCTTTCTCTTGGTATCCATTCTGTAACCCTAATCGTCTACCGGTTATCCATCCTACGCATTACATGGCCTTCCCAGCTCCACTTTTTCCGCTTAATGTCAACAAGAATGTCGGCTATCCCCGTTTGTTCTCTGATCCACACCGCTCTCTATCTGTCTCATAACGTTAGGCCTAACATTTTTCGTTTCATCGCTCTTCGTGCGGTCCTTAACTTGTTCTCGAGCTTCTTTGTTAACCTCCAGGTTTCTGCCCCATATCTTAGCACTGGTAGAATACAATGATTGTATACTTTTGTTTTCAACGACAGTGGAAATCTCCCAGCCAGGATTTGGTAATGCCTGCCGTATGCACTCCAGCCCAACTTTATTCTTCTATAAATTTCATTCACATGATCAGGGTCCCCTGTGAGTAATTGCCCTAGATAAACGTACTCCTTTACAGACTCTAAAGGCTGACTGGTGATCCTGAATTCTTGTTCTCTTGGCAGGCTATTGAACATTACATTTGTCTTCTGCATATTAATCTTCAACCCCACTCTTACACTTTCTCGTTTAAGGTCCTCAGTCATTTGTGTAATTCATCCCCATTGTTGCTGAATAGGACAATGTCATCTGCAAACCGCAGGTTGCTGAGATATTCGCCGTTGATTCTCACTC
Organism: Dermacentor silvarum; assembly: GCF_013339745.2. NCBI lineage: Eukaryota > Metazoa > Arthropoda > Arachnida > Ixodida > Ixodidae > Dermacentor > Dermacentor silvarum. Next base: position 117,543,604 of record NC_051156.1, read on the forward strand.
CTAAGCCTACCATCAAAAAAGGATGTTTTTCTACGCTCCACACGAGCAATAATAATTGCGTGTGTATGAGACCTCCCGCCTTGTCTGTACTGCCGCGAGGAGGTTGCCTCAAAAAGTATACGTGTGGGCGCAACATTAACACTATCTGGAACCGGTCTGTGGGCTCCGGATCGGGCAGCGTTCGGCGAGACCTGTCCCCTCAGCTCTCGCCCAGCTTCCCTCAAAGATACACTATACCTCGTGTGCAATTCCCCGGACTGCACTCGTCATGGCGCCACTATCTGTCAAATGTGGGGCACATTCAAACCGCTCAACTAAGTACCATTCATGTATCTATGGTACACACCATAGATATATGTTAGATTCCATCTGACATAACCAACTATATGTGTATACAACTGTACAAATTGCGCGCACCAAATGTTTTATCCCGCAGAACAAACTTTAAAAAAAACCTGCCAGTTTCGACCGAAAGTCGAACCATCGCCTGGCTGCGCTGAACCGCGCCATGCGCAGTCTCCGCCAGAGTGCAACACCCCTCTGCTGTCTTGTGCACGATGGAAGACGATGCGCTCCCTGCCCGTATTGCCGCATTGCATGCGTGAGATCGAACCACCATCCTTGACGGCTCACCCTTGCCCGCTTTCATTCGCACTGACCGCGTACTGCACGTGGCGGCGAGGTTATGGCAAGGAACATCACGGCGGCGGCGACGACGACGACGACGGCGGAATTCGCTTGGAGCATCCATATACTTGTTAAAATGTACCTGTTGTGCCAGCCAGAGCAAGTGGGCCTGAAAAATGAAATTGGAGACGAGGGAATCTCCGAACCTCCTTGGCCTACAGTCCATTTACAGGGGCGGCGGCAGCAGCTACACCAGCGCGAAATGCGGAAGACGAGGCGGTGGGTGTCCACTCTCGCAGTCAGATCTCGCTTGCGCTCGGACTGCCAAGTTAGAGCGGTACGGGGTGCTCTGAATGGTAGGCTGGCGCTCCGAGAGGACCATCCGAATATAATTGGAGCTCTCGATTTAGACCTGCCGAAATCAGTGTTCTCCAGAGCACCTGAAAGCGACAAAACGCCTACACCACAAGGCAGTTACGGATTGAAATATCCCCTTCTTTCATTGAAATACAATTATCTACATCTCAGATAATTTAGCTAAAAGATTTTAAGCGCCAGTTTAAACATCGCCCTACTCTGAAATACTTCTAGTGAAATTTATTGTACTTATCCCAATAACCCGTCAAACTTGTCCGCGCTCGCGCCCCATTCGTAGCAGGCCCGTTTCTTTTGCAGAAGGTATTTGAGCACTAGGGCACAGTAATTACCTCTCTACTAGCGGCGCGCGACAGTGCCCTGCATTGCTCGAGCCTGCCGCATTCTCAGCTGGTTCGAGCTCTTGAGCTTCCTTCATCCCCAGTGCTTGCGCTTCCTATGGAGACAGACAGGTCCCGCCATGGTCAAAGGAGTTGGGTATAACTCTGTCTTGCTGTCCGAGGCTCTTGACATCGTTTGTTCATCCTCTGTGCAGAACGGAGGGCTACCATAGCTGAGCAAGCGTGAAATTCCTGCAACAAATCGCAGACTTGTAAACACTTGAAACTCCTCATGAGTGCCTGTTTTAGTTCGATGAATTATACCTACTGTGAGATAGTGTGCTTTCAACGGGCCTCCTTCTGCTGGTAATGACAAATGTACTACCGATCTATGCATCTCAGAACACCGTGCCAGAGGCTGAATTGATCTCCTAATTCTTCATGGGTGGCACGACAAAGCGACATCTGTGCCAGCGACCCATGCATATTCGACTAATGGCGTCGTTTCTCTACAGAGAGATACCTAAGTAAGGCGCGTGGGCAGTACGATTGCAAAGATATAAGCGATAATACTATAACAAGGTTTCGTTACATGCTGTTTTAGCAAGCCACCCTAGTCAATGAACTAAATGACGTTTTACGTAAAAAAATGCCCTGCAAGACTGGAACTCGTATTTTTCTATTCCATAAACGGGAGCACTGAACGCTTTCCAAGCTATCAAAGTGCTGGACTGTCTGAGGTATGACCAAACAATTTGCTTACACATTCAACTCGCCTTGATATATCTTCGAAATTGTAGAAGCATGTGTTCTGGAGGGCAAGCGAGTTTCATTTTAACCACATTGTTAAAAATAACTCCTCACACTTAACTACAAAAATTATTATATTGGGTAGTTACTAACGTGGTTGGAAGAAGAAACTTACGCGCTTGCATAAGAACAAGGACGAGGCTTCGATCTGCTTTAAGTGGAACATGTTTTACATCGTACCATACCTTTTTTGTTTTTGTTTAGCAGCTGCTTTAATGTCACACCCTCTGTTTCTTTTTTCTTTGTTTTTCAGGTCTCGGCATGGGAATGTTTCTCATGTCCGTCTCCATTTACAATCTCATGCTTTTTGAGAAGTACAAAGGCACAGCCATGTCAATGACGTTCCTTGCCTGGGGCGTCGCTGGACTTTATGGCCCCGTTTTACTGGCCAGGCTTCGAGACACTTACGCCCTCCAAGGAGCCTTACTAATATGCGGTGGCATAATTTTAAATTCTGTACCACTGGGCATGCTTCTACGAAGGCCTTCAAGCATCAATTTTAACAGCCTCAAATATGCCATCAGCAACTTCTTGCTTCGGAGGAACGCCAGTTCTTCGAAATCGGTCAAGGCAGCACCGCTTCCCCTCGATGAGCCCTCAGACTTCGCAGTGAGCAGCATTCAAGGAAATATGCACAGCGAAGCCGATATCGTGAATCCGAATCTACATAGGGCAGCCAATTCAAACCTAGAAGACGTCGAAGAAGCTGGCACCGACTTACATGATCGTGGAACCGTGGCAGAAGATTGTTCATCTTTTGTTTCGACTAAAACGAAACGTCACCTCACGCGCAGCCTCTTCAATTCTCTAGTAGCATTGCTGAGAACGCCGGCATTCTACGTGTTTCTGGCTGCAACTGTAGTCAGCGAATATTCCCTTGTGTCTTTCGGCACAACCATTGTGGACTATGCAACCGACAAGGGCATCGAACTGTCCGTTGCAGTGCAGCTCGTGATCTTCGGCGCAGTCGGCCACATACTAGCGCGCCTATGTGTCGTGCCCCTGTCTGATTGCGCGACAGCCTGTCGGTTACCGATGTACGCTTGCGCCTTTGCAGTCGAAGCTGCCTCCACCATGACAATGCCGCACGCGAAGTCAATGGTCATCATTACAGTCCTGCGCATCGCCGAATCCCTGGCGCAAGGGTTCGTCATCTCTGTCCGGGGTATCCTGCTGGCTCAATACTTGGGCATCGAAAGGGTGGCGACCTGCTCGGGCCTTTTTGGACTGACGATGATCCCGGTGTCTCTCAGCAGCCCTACAATACTCGGTAAGCAAAAGCTTCAACGAATGTCACCCCGAATAAGGACAGATTGTATAGCTAGTACATGCATGTCAAGAATCGTTTGGAGGAGCGGCTCAACCAGCCGCGAGCTCGCCAATATTTTGTTGGGCATGTGATTACATCTGGTAACTTCATAAGAAATGTGCATATTTATAATTCCAAATTGTCACATTATCAGCATCATTCCTGGTTGGAGGGGGACACATCACGGTAATTGTACAAAGGAACAACCTTGCTTAGCCTTGCAAACAGGAGATCCTTCGTAAAGGGACGCAGTAAATGCATTGAAGTCATAACAGCGACGACACCATTCCAACAGAATTTATAAAGTTATGACATCTGATATACACGATACCGCAGCATTTATGGCACCTGAATTACACGTCCCCGCAGGAAAACAAGGCACTCTAACTGAGAATATTTACTGCGCTACGTACCTTTCGCTAGCGAGTGTCAAACTGTGCGCAGAATTGACAGATTGGCTGTCACAGACGAGTAAACAAATGATATCGACTGATTCGTACTGCACTCATGCCTCCATTGCAATGGTAATCCGGTCGTTATATCGAATGGTAAAATCGCAGGCGATGTCAATTTGAATCTGTCATCATTCTAGCCAAATTTAATGTCCAATACCGCGTGCATCACTGAGAAACAAGTAGGAAAATGTTTCTGAAAGAGAGTATAATGGGTTGTGTGCCGCCTTTATTGTACCAATCAGTGAGTTCTTTTTGGCTTGCGATTGGTTTATGGTTACGGGGTTCATCGTGTTAAATAGCCTTTATTACATGTCCTAAAGCAGCAAGCAGTTGTTATTTCTATATTTACATGCTTCGAACGGGCAATCAAAGGTGCAAATAACACATTTCATGAATATATCAAACTCAAGAATGATGAGATCGCGTTTCATAGTGACCAAGTGTAAGTATGTTATTGGTTGCGGCAAAGAAAGAAATCCAGAAAAATGAGTAGCGGCCGAGAAAGTCTAAGCGCGCAAACAAACCACGCTAAAATCCAAAATTTATACTGGCGAATCCATAACGTATATTTATGTTTTATAAAGAACACCAGCATTATAATGAAGACGATCATAGTCACCCCAATAATTACTACCATATTTACTCACACACAAGCAAATGCTGTCTACAAAAAGTCCACAAAAATATTTTCATGATAATATTCACGGAGTTCTCACGCAAACAGCTTTTCATTTTTCGATATCAGCCGCTTCCGTAATATCTCTGAATAAATGTGTTTCCAGATACAAATTTTTCTTACACTGGTCAAGTGCAAGTCGAGCCGAAATGTAAGACAATGGCGTTAGGCCCAAGTTTATGCCCTTTCGAAAACACACGACTCAGTTTACGTAGTTACAATCACACTAATGCCATCACAGCAAGGTCTTTTTTCTTAAGTGCTTTGCTACTCACACAAATACAAAGACATTCTTGGTTATGACACTGAAGTGAGTTTAATAATTCTATCTGAGCTCAGCGGAAATTGCCAAGGGTGTTCTGCAAAATAATTATGAGGCTGAGAAATGCATGACTAAGATAGGCATAAGTGGAGAAGTAGTAAACATACATACAGTATAAGCATTAGGCAGGTTATCACAAGGAGAAAAATGCAACCAATTTCATAAATGTGAATCCAAAAATCAATAGACGCTAGCTGAGCACTGGTTGTATTTAACCCCCGTTTAATATTCTGGCCCTTCGGGAAGTCGCTGTCTAGATTAGGTGAAATATTTATGCAGGCGTCTACTTTTCTACATAGGCGTTTTTTGAGATTTGCTTTATTTCACCACATTAGTACATTTGTAACACAACAGAGTGTACCATTTATGGTGAGGATAGCAGGGCGTAAAAGCTGCATATCTGCAGCTTGACTAGCCCCACTACCCCAAAACATTCCTCATAAATTTGCTTCGGTTTGAATGCCGAACGAAAAACGAAGTGCATTTGTAAAGCATAGAAAGCGTAATTAACGCTTGACTGACTCTCTGACAGATTATTGGTTGATTGATTGTCATTTATGTAAGGCTTCTTTTGCAGCAAATATACAATATCAGATCAGAGAAGCATTGATGATAGTATGCCGGACAGGGCAACCCGCAATGTTGTGCCTTGCAGAAAGTCAGAAAGCTTACAACTTGTAGTAATCAGCTATAATCTTACTATAAAATATTTTATATTTAGTTCTCAACCGCACAGTCGCCGAATGAACCATTTACATGCATGTTAACGGATACGCTATACATGCGATAACCGATACAATATAAAAGATTATTGACGCTAGGTTACAGTGGTGGACAGAATGCACCAACGCACTGCCTGAATATATGGCTGGCTTTCGCAGGCGCCGTGGCACGATGGATGTTATTTTAGATCTTGTTAGATACGTATATCATGGGAGGAGCTATGAAAGAATCCCCAGTGCAGTGTTTGTAGACATGAAGCGTGCATTTGACACAGCCAGCCACACTCACCTACTACATGAGTTAATTCAGTTGGGCATAGTTGGCCGAACACTGAGATAGATTGCGGAATGGCAAAAGCACACAGAATAAAATAAATCAAGGCATTCCACAAGGTAGTGTACTCATTCCATTTCTCTTTAACTATGTGATGACTGAATTGCCCATATCATGCCTGCTACCTTCAATTATTTTATATACGCAGACGACATGTGCATATGGGCTTCTGACTCGAGTACTCAAGACACTCATCAAAAGCTACAAGCTGGCCTAATAATAATTAATGTTTTTTTGAAAAGTAGCGTATGATTATATCACGACAGAAAGCTGCAGTACTTCATTTTACAAGGAAATGCCTCAAGAGATTTCAGTTCGTGCTAGACTCTCAGCTTTGCAACTTGTCCGAGAACCCAAGTTCTTGGGTATTATTGTAGACAGACGGCTATCATGGCCTCCGCAAATAAAAGCATTAGAGGAGAAAGTCAACTCTCTAATCAACATTCTTCGTCGGCTTGTTGGAGTAAGATAGGGTAGTTCAACCTCTTCTTTATTCCGCGTTCAGTCGGCGATCATTGGACGAAGAATAGCATACTCTGCTCCTGTGTTACATGAAATATTCCGTAATCTGGAAGAAATTATTCAAAGATTAATGGCCAGTAGTCTATATGTCTTGGCGTTCCGCGTGCATCTGCCAATGCTTTGGTAATTGCCGAGTCCCGCCAACCAATTTTTCATGCACTAAGATTTACGGAAACTTGTCACTTTTTTTTGTTTGGCAACACAACACGCTAATCATACATTATTCCAAGACCTTCAGGATAGAACCGCTGCACGCATTCATGACGATATAGGGCGGTGCAAAAACCTCATCATCATCATTCATCAGCATCAGCCTATATTTTACGCCCACTGCAGGCCGAAGGCCTCTCCCTGCGATCTCCAATTACCCCTGTCTTGCGCTAGCGTATTCCAACTTGCGCCTGCGAATCTCCTAACTTCATCATCCCACCTGGTTTTCTGCCGTCCTCGACTGCACTGGCCTTCTCTTGGTATCCATTCTGTAACCCTAATGGTCCACCGGTTATCCGTCCTACTCATTACATGGCCTGCCCAGCTCCATTTCTTCCGCTTAATGTCAACTAGAATATAGTCTGTCCCCGTTTGTTCTCTGATCCACACCGCTCTCATCCTTGTTAATAGGATGGATAGTTGGGCGTGTTGGTTAAGCATGATCTGAGCATGGCACCGGCCTGTGTCACAAAACACGAGAACCAATACGTAGATTGTCAGGCAGGAGTAGTTTACGAAATTCCTTTAGATTGCGGTAGAAATTACGTGGGCCAACCCGAGCAGTGCCTGAATGACAGGCTGAGGCAACATAAAAACAAAGTCAACATTGGGAGAGAGGGCCACCTGGCAATTCATTGTAGAGACTGCAAATGTAAGCTAGACTTCTACGCCTGCGCTGTGGTTGCCAGAAGCCGTGACAAATGGGTTCGTTTAATAATTGAGGCCAAAAGGATCATCGAGGCAGGTGATAAGTGCGTAAGTGTTGCCTCAATATCTCTATCACGCAAAGAACAACCTTACCTGAACGCGAATGCGCACTGAGAAACTGTGATTGCGCTCCCTGTATAAAATAGTGGCGTTTTTTCTGATTAAACATTGTTGGGAGTGGCGCCCTGTGTGTGTGTGCTCTCTCTTCGTCCGTTGTCTTTTTCGCGCCTTCACTTCAGATCTCGCTCTCTTCCTGTCTCGTAACGCTACTCCTAAGATTTTTCGTTCCATCGCACTTTGTGGAGTCCTTAACTTGTTCTGGAGCTTCTTTGTTAACCCCCAAGTTTCTGGCCCATATGTTAGTACCGGTAGAATGCAATGATTGTACACTTTTCTTTTCAACGACAGTGGTAAGCTCCCAGTCAGGATTTGGCAATGCCTGCCGTATGTACTCCATGGTAATTTTATATTCTGTAAATTTCTTTCTCATGATCAGGGTCCCCTGTGAGTAATTGACCTAGATAAACATACTCCTTTACAGATTCTAGAGGCTGACTGGCAATCCTGAATTCGGGTTCCCTTGCCAAGCTATTGAACATAATATTTGTCTTCTGCATATTTATCTTCAACCCAATTCTAACACTTTCTCGGTTAATCTCCTCAATCATTTGCTGTAATTCATCCCCATTTTTGCTGAATAGGACAATGTCATCTGCAAAGCGAAGGTTGCTGAGATATTCGCCGTTAATCCTCACTCCTAAGTCTTCCCAGTCTAAGAGCTTAAATACTTCTTCCAAGCATGCAGTGAATAGCATTGGAGAGATTGTGTCTCCTTGCCTGACCCCATTCTTGATAGATAACTTTCAACTTTTCTTATGGAGAACCAAGGTAGCTGTTGAATACTTGTAGATATTTGCTACGATAGTCACCTATGTCGCCTGCACTCCTTGAATATGCAATGCATCTATGACTGCTGGTGTCTCTACTGAATCAAATGCCTTTTCATAATCTTTGAAAGCCATATAGAGAGGTTCCTTGTATTCCGCAGATTTCTAGATCACCTGATTGAGGACATGGATATCACCCATCGTAGGATATCCCTTCCTGAAGCCAGCCTGTTCGCTTGGTTGGCTGAAGTCAAGTGTTGCCCTGATTCTTTTGGAAATTATCTTGGTGAATATTTTATACAATACGTAAAGCAAGCTAATGGGTCTGTAATTCTTCAATTCATTAACGTCTCCCTTCTTATGGATAAGTATAATGTTGGCGTTCTTCCAGCTCTCTGGTACACTTGAAGTTGTGAGGCATTGCGTATAAAGGGCCGCCAGCTTTTCAAGCATGATATCTCCTCCATCTTTGATTAAATCTACTGTTATTCCATCTTCTCCAGCAGCTTTTCCCCTGGTCATGGCTTTCAAGGCCCTTCTAACTTCATTGCTAGTTATAGAAGGAGCCTCTGTATGCGGTTCCTCGCTATTTCGAATGAAAGTAGCTTGGCTGTTTTGGGCGCTGTACAAGTCAATATAGAATTCTTCCGCTCCTTTGACTATGTCATCGAAATTGCTGATGATATTACCATGCTTATCTTTCAGTGAATATATCTTGCCTTGTCCTATGCCAAGCTTTCGTCTTACTGATTTCAGGTTGCGTCCATATTTTACGGCTTCCTCAATCTTTCCCATGTTATAATTTCGAATATTCCTTACTTTCTTCTTGTTGATCAGTTTTGACAGTTCATCGAATTCTATCTGATCTCTTGAGTTGGTCACTTTCATGTTTTGTCGTTTCTTTATTAGGTCCTTTGTTTCTTCGGAGAGCTTACCTACAGGTTGCCTTGGTGCCTTACCTCCCACTTCAATTGCTGCTTCTGATATCAGCCTAGTTACGGTTTCATTCATCACCTCTGTGTTGTCTTCATCTTCCTGTTCTAAAGCTGCATATTTGTTCGCGAGCACCAGCCTGAATTGATCTGCTTTTACCCTTACTGCGTCTAGGTTGGCCTGTTTCCTCTTAACTAATTTTACTCTTTCTCTCTTCAGATTGAGAGAAATCCTAGACCTCACTAGCCTATGGTCACTGCACTTTACCTTACCTAACACTTCTACATTCTGCACTATGCTTGGATCGGTAGAGAGTATGAAATCTATTTCTTTCCTTGTTTCTTCATTAGGGCTTTTCCAGGTCCACTTCCTGTTGCTGCGCTTCCTGAAGAATGTATTCATTATTTGGAGCCTATTCCTTTCCGCGAATTCTACCAACATCTCTCCTCTTGCACTCCTAGAATCGATGCCGTAGTTGCCAGTTTCTTGCTCGCCAGCCTGCTTTTTCTTAAATTTTGCATTGAAGTCGCCCATGACTACAGTATACTGAGTTTGCACCTTTCTCATTGCTAATTCAACATCTTCATAAAACTGTTCTATTTCTTCAAACCGTAACTAGAGGTTGGGGCATAGGCCTGTACTACCTTCATTTTGTACTTCCTATTTAGCTATATTACGATGACTGCTACCCTCTTATTGATGCTGTAGAATTCATCAATGTTGCCCGCTATGTTGTTATGGACTAGAAATCCTACCCCGGATTCTCTGTTATCTGGAAGACCTCTGTAGCAGAAGACGTGGCCGTTAGTCAGCACTGTGTAAGCCTCATCAGTTCTTCTGACCTCACTAAGGCCAATAATATCCCAGGCAATGCCTCATAATTCCTCAAATAGTCCTGCTAAGATAGTCTCAGTCGAGAGGGTGCGCGTGTTGAACGTTGCCAGGTTCAGTTTCCATTGGCGGCCTGTCCGGACCCAGAGATTCTTGGCACCCTCTGCCGCGTCGCAGGTCTGACCACCGCCTTGGTCAGGTGCTCCGCAGCCGCTGGGGACTGAGGGCCATGGGTTAATTGTCGGGGTCATGAGGGAGGTAGTGGCCGAATACTGCACCAGGGAGGCCAATTCCCGTTCTGGGGAGGGATGAAGCTTCGACGAAGCTTACTGCCTGCTTATGAATACTGGCCTGAAATCATCCCCCATGGTGACTTGCAATTTCAGAAAGAGTCACATCACTTCCTGGAATAGGTCGTAAATATGACAAAATAAGTAACTTGCGATGTTGCGACAAAACAAATAATTTTGTGACATCATTACACTAAGTACGTAGATAGCATGCATGTATATACCGATGGATCAAAGCTCTACATCAGCGAAGCAAAGCTCTACATCAGCGTTTTATATACCTGCATACCAAGAGAAAAGAGCGTATAAGCTTTGCCAATTTACAACATCCACAACGGCAAAACTTTACGCAATACTTTCTGCTTTACGTTACATATGTCCGCAGTCAGGACCTCCTCGCTGGGTTGTTTTGAGTTACTGGCAAGCCTCATTGCTGTGATTAAATGAAATCAGCTTATCAAAAAAAAACAGCACATTGGCATACGAAATATAGAAGACATACGCCACAGCAAAATAACTACAAAACGACCTAACTTTCCAGTGGATTCCAAGTCACTCTGAAATCATAGGAAATGTAGTGGCTGATCCCATGGCACGTGCAGCGCACCAAGAGAATGAATTATCACTACTTCCTCTAGCGACGTGTGATGCGTGATGTTTATTGAACAAACTATGGGGTAGATTGTCGAAGGAAACTTCGTTCATAAATGATGCGCGGAACTCTAAATTACATTATATTGATCCTGGAATATAATTCAATATTCTGTTTAAAATTAGCCGATATGTGGAAACCACAGTTCATAGGCTTCGGCTAGGCACTGCCAATACTAAAAGCTTCTTGTATAAAATAAGAAAAACTAACAGTGCTACATGCTCATTTGAAGAGGCTGAAGAATACTGAACACATTCTTCCACACTGCAAAAACATGAAACAAAAGCAAAAAACCCGTAAGAAGCTTTCCGATAAACCACGTAACTTGGATAGACAGCCACTATCCTTAGGAAAAATATTGGGTCCACAGCCAGCAGAAAAACTTTAGAGGAATCAAATACCGCATGAAAATAATTTTAGAGGAATCAAAAATATCCGAGAAATACTAAGTCAGATTACAGTTATTGCACGTATTGTTATTATTAACAGGCACTCTTGACTGCATGTTTATTGTGCTTTCGATTTCAGGTAGCATTTGTGTCTGCGTATAAGCCTGTTGTATTTAGAGTCTGCTATTCAAGAGGGACCTAATTCACAAGTGCCCATCATCTTCTGTGTGAACACCTTGATTTTGTGAACATTTATGCTGTGTGAACACATGTGTTGCGTATGAACAGTTCGGTCTTGTGAGTATGCTATGAGAACTCGCCTGTTGCGCAAACATTTATTTATATTGCAGTACTAAGATTTAGTACATGGATGTTCATCCATGTGTTTATTCGTCCAGTTTTGTGATTGTTGACAACTTTCCGCGGACAACCATCATGTAAGAAGAGTAGCCGGTGCCACACATAGAAACCAAGAATAGACACCAACCTTTTAAATACATTTAATGAAAAATATATTATATTCTGGGATATTTTACACGCAAGAAAAGAAAAGAAGACCAAGATTCCAAACGAGTGAACAATAAACGCAGCCTAAGTTAGACTTGTAAACATCAGCAAATACCGTCTGACCCAGCTAACATTAGGCAAGCTGTTCAAAGAAAGAGAATAAAGACATAAACGTGGCGAAAGATACGATTATGAGGAATACGGTGTTCGGTCGTCACACCTCTGACAACAGCATAGGCAGTATTTAATGTTGTTCTTCTGATCATTTTCTTAATAGGTTACAACTTAGAAGGTGCAGCCTCACCATACATTGTAACACCATATATGAGTACCGATTCTACAAGTGCTTTGCAAACAAGTATTCTCTGGCACACATCACACGTGGATATCATCGTGTAGAAGACAGCGAACACTAAACTTAGCCGCATAGCTACGTGATTTTTATGAAGAACCGAGAGAAATGTTTGATCGCAATCTACCCCTAAATACCTATACACTATCTCACAAATACCTTGCAGCACTGTCGAAGTTACGAGGAGTACATCATCGATATCACTACGAATCGCAATATAGTTGCGGGCGTACAACTGTCTGAATATTGGCGGACCAGAGAGCCTTATTTATGCTTCGTACATGATACATTCCGGCGATACGTAAAATGTTCAGACCTTTGCGTATGGGCGTCGTATACGGCGTAATAAATCTTGTAGTTACCTCCGGTAACCGTAAAAGCCACCCTATAACCGCGATTACGTACAAATATGGCAGCGCCTGTACAACCCTGACCGCCCGGTTTCATCCAAATTGATCAATCTGATCTGCCCTGACAGCAAGAAATAAATGGTAAAATCAGTCTGCGCTTAATCTCATCGCACGCTGAGTGTTAAGCCGGTAATTTTTGTTGTTATCAGTGAGATCATACGCTTGTTTTGACGCTGCTAGGACCACACAGATGGTGCCCAGCCATAAAAGTGGTTTCATTTCCAGTTAGCAGGTCGCACCACAGTTAGCACTGGCGATGCGCTGACGATGCAAAATTCTATAAAGGTTGAATTGCTCACTGCATCCTTAATTTACTACGCCGCTCTAGTATGGTACGTGATGACGGTGGCGAGCGAATGCCAAATAAACGCTGAGCATATGACGCAGCGCGGGTGAACATTTATAAGGGCATTCGCCATCACTACTGGCTAAATATTCTGTCAGGAAATGCTCTAAATGTGTGTAGATGAAGCGGAGCCACGCTGTCCCATTGAAGTAACTGCAGCTTACTATTACAACGCCAAAACATTTGCTCCGTCGATTTACCAAACATGGAGGATGGCATACCCGATGCTGAGCAGACGACGCGGCTCGAATGAACAGATTTTGAGGGGCGTTCGGCCTTCGTATTGGCTAAAATGTCCTGCACCTTCCATAGTGCCGCAAGGAACTATTGAGATAGAGTATGACTTTTGCAGAGGGGGGTATATTAGAACATATGCAGTTGGTATTTGTTCGCAATATATATATATATATATATATATATATATATATATATATTAAGCAGGATTTTCCTATGGTAACACGTTAGCTGTCCTTTTCCTTATTTGTTAACCTGCAGTTGCTAATAATAAACGAAGTTATGATTGTAGGTATGACCTATTGCATCAACCGAACACAATCCGTTAAGTTTCTGTTTGATACAAGCGCGGTACTCTCTGCCTACTAATATAGAGATGCGTTTATATGTAGGGGAGCAAGATCATTGATGTAGAGGTTTAACAACAAGGTCACCATAACAGAGCCCTGGGTAACACCATATTGAACTGTTATGAGTTCACAGTAAGCCTTACGAAATTCTCACCGTTTGGTAGCGGTCAAGAAAGCATCCCTAGCAATGGTAAAAAAAAACGGTTCGAAAACTATACACACAAAATTTTCAAATGAGTAATTAGTGATAAGGCCTTTTCATAGACTTAAAAGGTCTATGAAAAGGCCTTATTAAACTGTTCTTTTAGAAATTTAGACATTCCCGAAATCCCAAATGCCCTCTAAAAAGTGTACCTTTTCTACTCCGGAACTTATAATGAGCATTTCAATTTAACGAGATTTTATCGCAAGAAGAGACCATGCGGCGCTGTAGAAGCTATTCGAAAATCCACGTAAGATATGACAATATTGTAATACACCTCTAATTCTGCAATTGTTGTTTCTTCCCACTTTTATACGCACTCGAAAGAGTGCGTAGAAGCCGCAGCCTAAGTTTATCAAAATTGCTAACAATGTCGCCTATGCGAATTCCACCGTAGCCCAGTGAGTAGCTGGGTCACAGAGATTGTTTTAACAACATTCCCTAATTTTTGCTGTGTGATTTCACTAAAGCAGACTAATCGGTCTGTAGTGGAAAATGCCAGCTTTAGGTAATGTGCTTCAGGTAATGACTGTTGCAGCCTGTCTATTGTGTCCACAAATATTAACTTTGCTTACTAGTTCGTTTATTCACTACCTCGAAAGTTAACGTTAAATATTTCGTGTATATTAGTTCTTCCCTGCTTTCCTTGTCAAAATGTTCAATGCATTCCAAGACTTGTTTATATGCCGCCTAGAATAAGAAAGCTTCTTTTTGTAAAGCGTGCTTCCTGAATGCGTTACAGTTGCCGCCAGCTTATTCGCGATTTGTCTTGGCTTACACTTTCAGAATGAAATCTGCCGGGTTATCCTTGCTCCTTCGCCATAAGCTTTCTTTTACGTGACTTTTGCCGATTATTTCTTGAATAATCCATAGTTTATATTTTTGCACTCTTTTAACTTGAGCCCTTTTTTTAACAGCGGAGCTGTTTAAGCCGGTAGTAGTGTGTGACGCGAGACGCAATACCTCGCCATGTTATGATGTCACAAAGTGGCCTAGCAACTCCATACCATGTGTGCGATAGCTTCGCAAGACTCCGCGTCTAGACATTGCGCGCAGCGCGTCTGCTCCGTTTGCCTTAAATGTCCCCTGTAGCTGGTGTGAATGCAGGGTTGCTAGTGTGCGGGCGGTCGTAGCAGCCACGGGGAGACCGAGGAAGAACCGCACTCACGAGGAAGAGGCCGCTTTCCGGGAATCACGCCGCTTGGCCAAACAAGAATACAATCGCCGACGCCTAGCTGATCCTGCACAGAGAGCCGAGGAAGCCTTAGCCAAGTGACAGGCGCAGAGTCGAAGATCGCGAATACGCCGATCGAGAAAGGGAACGAAGGTGGATCGATATGCGGAACATGCGCTGAAACCCCAGACTATACACAGAAGCCGAGGCATTACGACGCCGAGCTGTTAAGTCCGTGGGAGGAGCGTACGGCCGTTTCGAGCCCAAAAACCTAGCAAAACCTAGCAAAAAAACTTGATAAAACTACAACTACACGATCGTCGCTCCGCTGTTCTTAAGCCTTGCGCGTCGTAACGCAAGCTTTTTTTTTTTTTTCACCTTCGTCTCTCCGCGCCGCTACCGTTTTACGCTGCCGTGGAGGCGAGCGCCTTCTGGATGGGATTTTCGCAAGTAACATACCTGAGCGTACCGCTGTTGTTATAGATGCTGGAAAAGGTGCTTGTGTTTGAGTTTTCCCGTAACAGAATTATGTTTTCTCGGACATTCAAGTTACAATCCGATGCTATCATGTCTGTAGGTTGTAGTTAGGTCGTACTTTACGATTTTTCTGCCGAATTTTACTTTGAGGAATTCCATTTTTCTTCACCAACCCCTTACGCCACATGGCGCATGGATGGCCTGTATGGTCGGGGTGGTTCAGGGTGAATTTCTACGCCATGGACGTGGATGCCTACGCTGGCGCCGGATTTTCTGCGATACGGGGCACTTAACGCTATGTAGTTAAAAAGTGATCGATATAAGCCGGTTTATTTTTACAACCACCACAAATATACTTTAACTTAGCTATATGCTTATCGTAAGCCCGAACGCGGTCAGCTGACAAAAATGTCATCCTAGTCAAAATGTTATTTCTGTTTGTGCAACATTTAATAAGTAATATATATATATATATATATATATATATATATATTATACATATTATAAGAAGCTCGAGCACAAGTTAAGGACCGCACAAAGAGCGATGAAATGAAAAATGTTAGGTCTATAACGTTAAGAGACAGGAAGAGAGTGGTGTGGATGAGAGAGCAAACAGGGATAGCCGATATTCTGGTTGACATTAAGAGGAAAGAATGGAGCTTGGCAGGTCATTTAATGCGTAAGATGGATAACCGATGTATCATTAGAGTTACAGAATCGGTACCAAGAGAAGGGAAACTTAGTCGAGGACGGCAGAAAACTAGGTGGCGTGATGAAGTTAGGAAATTTGCAGGCGCAACTTGGAATCAGCTAGCGAAATACAGGGGTAATTGGAGATTGCAGGTCCTGCAGTGATTGCAAAGATTGCCTTCGTCCTGCAGTGGACATTAATATAGGCCTATGATGATGCTGATATATAATACAGGGTGTTTCAGTTAACTTGCGCTAAACATTATGAATATACAAATGCTCTGTAGCTGGACACAACAGAGGTAGTGTTGTTTGCCGTTGCTTGGAGATAATCGAATTATTTGTTGCATTTTGCCTAATTAGGTAATTAGTCTTAAATACTTCATCAACTTCTCAAATAATATATTCCGATGAAAGTGTCAATGAGAAAATTGTAGAGCAACATGAAAAACTCCCGATACAGCTTTCTGTTGCTCAATACGTGCTAGATAAACGTGTTTTTCCGAGAGTGAAAGAAGCCCGCGAATACACGCAAAATTGACGCGCGACTGTCCACTCGAGGCAAATGGCATGTATTCTGGGGCATATTTCACGCTCAGAAAAACACTTTTATGTAGCACGTATTGAGAACAGAAAGCTGTATAGGTAGTTTTTCATGGTGCCCTATAATTTTCTCATTTACACTTTTCATCTAATTATATTATTTGAGAAGTTGATCAATTAATTAAGACCAGTTATGTAATTAGGAGGATTGCAAAACATAATCTGATGATCTCCAAGCGACAGCAAACAACATTACTTGATTGAGTCCAGCTACGTGGACATTTGCATATTTTTTTAAAGTTTGGTCTAAGTTAACTGAAAAACCCTGTATATATATATATATATGTATATATATGTATATATATTCACTTTTAATACTGCTAATTTAATTACCTAGAAACTTATAACAATTAAGCACATGTCTAACTTAGCACAATGTAGCGCATGTCCTTATTGGCTGCTATTCTGTGTAGACCAAGACATAGTGCTTCAAAAAGCAATGGCGGAGAATTTTGGGAGATGAAAGGATACAAAATACTGTTTTGCTAACAAGCATTAAAACATGTTTTTGTACAGCAAGCTGTTACGAAGAGTATTGTCCTAAGCTGTACGCGATGTTCGCTTTGCAGGGTACTTCCGTGACACCATGGGCTCATACGACCCCTTCTATCGGATGATGGCCGCTCTCAATGCAATCGTGGCTGGCGTGCTGTTCTTGTTCTTCGTTTACGACTGGAGACGCACGAAGCCACAAGAAGTGGAACGATGTGGTCCCACCTATCGACAGCCTGATGACGAGCAGCCGCGAGCTGAACCTTCTTAGCCTACAGAAAACCTACATGTACAAGATTTCGTCATTCTGGATTTTCCCACGATAGTTGCCATTAGGTAGCAGCGCAAAGCGATCTGCAGAAAAGTCAAAATGAGAACTACGGCGTGAATTCCGGGCGCAGCTCATGTGTTATTTCAGTTTGCCTCTGAACACGAGACAAATTTGTTAAATGTATATACTCAATTTCTTTCCTAAAAGTTTGGTATCCTGGCGTATGAGTGTCACAAATATTGCGCACTTCTTTTATATGGCTTTTTGCGTGAACACCCGTCACGAAATCAAACTTTTATGAAAAAAATTGACAGAGGTGCCCAAGAGGTGTAGAAAATAGTGGACAACTCAAGTAAGTGTATTGTATTGCAGCCTTTATTATGAAAGCTTGATTGTTTCTGTTGGTCTAAACGTTTGTTGCCGCCGCAGCTGCGCCGCTCTTCACCACGATGTGTTCCTGAAACCTGCGCTATAGTTTGCCTCAAGTGTTACATAGAACTATATACGATATAATATTTATGCTGAGACATAGTACCCGTAACGAAGTTCAGGTGAAATTATCAATTTCAAGATAAGCTACCCAATCTGTTAGCTGCCCACTGCTAGATACAATATTTAACACACCGAACTTTTTTTTTTTTTTTTGGGGGGGGGGAGGAGGGAGGGACTATAACGAAGGGCACAATTTGCTGTACGCTGTGGGTATAAAGTATAAAAATTGACGTGTTGCGAGTGTCACTAACAAAAAAGAAACATAAATTTGGCGTATACTGTTTCCAATGAAACTATTTACGTAATTTCAAGTTTGTGCGCAGTGCGATTTGATTTGAATAACCACACAAAATATATTTATTCTTATGAGATTCGAATGCGGCGTTGCTATGGCAAAACTTTGTGTGGTTTGTATAAACATTTCCACCGAATACGGAACGTAACGTGTATTATTATTATTATTATTATTATTATTATTATTATTATTATTATTATTATTATTATTATTATTATTATTATTATTATTTGGTTTGTGCACATATACACACAAGTGCACAAAGGAAATAGGGAGGGAGCAAGCTGACAATTGAGAGGGGTACAACGCCTGCCTACTCTTTCAGGAGGTAGGGTATAGATGAAATGAATATAGGAGGAAAGAAAAGACGTAAATAAAGAAATGGACGGACACAACACAGAACAAAACAAAAACACAAATAATGTCTAGCACAAAGAGGTAAAGGCCATGCCAATTCGTGGTAGTGTGGCATTTCTGCTGCTTCTCAAATTGTGCATGGAGCGTTCGTATCGAACATCGGAACAAATACACAGTTCATGTTGCATGAATAATATCTTCCAACGAGCTTTTCTCCCTACATTCACCAGCCTTGGCGAGCAAGTTGCCACGATTGGAATTGAAAAACCCACCGTGGTTGCTTAGTGGCTGTGGTGTTGGGCTGCTAAGCACAAGGCCTGCGGGATCGAATCCCGGCCACCGTGGCCGCAGTTCGATGGGGGCGAAATGCGAAAACACCCGCGTACTTAGATTTAAGTGCCCGTTAAACTACTCCAGGTAGTCCAAATTTGTGTAGATCCCCCCACTACGGCGTGCCTCATAATCAGATCGTGGTTTTGGCACGTAAAACCCCATTGTTTTGTTTTTTAAATAAAGAACGTTCTCACATTCCAACCATTTTCTTGCTGTTTAATTTCATGGCCTTGTGATTTGTAGACATATGTAGACTTAGTAATGTCCGCCTCTTTGAGTAGACGAGCTCATGAACTAGAATTGGGCTATCTGCCACAGGCAACTTTTAATCATTTTTGAAAGTGTTCGCTGAAACATTTTCTATATAGAATTCACTCAGAAACCGAAATGATGCCACGCCGTATTCACTCGAAATGAGAATAAATAGACCTCTAGAGGACATGTGCAGCACCACTTATACTCGGACTCAAAGTACTAAAAAAGAAAGTGCAGTTTGCCCGAAAAGGCGAAGCACTATTAGTGATAGTGAAGTAGAAGATAATTACACGAAGGAATATTCTTACCGTCAAAATCCGTGCAAGGATCGCACCCGTGTAATGCCTGCACCCCCAACTTGACAGCCAATATTAAAAAAAATGTGGTTGATCCCTCTTATATAGGAATCGGTATAGAACACGAAAGTGAAACGTATTTTTCGAAGAAACACCCCGTATAGTGTAGCGTTATAATGATAACTGTGCATACGATCGTTTGTAAGTGCAACGAAATCATATTCTTTCGATTACGCTTTGCACCTCAACCAACGCTCCGCAGAACGAAACGGGCTGGGACAGCCCATTGGCGTCTGTCGCACACGCGCGCGTTGGCTAGAGACGCCGCTCGGCATAGCACGGTCCGTACGGCTATCGCCGTCTGGTGGCCGCCGGCGGAAGGCATCATTCTCCGTGCCACCGGAAAGCCCGCGGTCGGCACACTAGTAAGTATACTCTAGGCACTATAGTCGTAGTGCTGAGACCACCGAAGCGTTCACTGTCGGTGCGCGTTAGTGTCATAATGCAGTACTTCTCTTTTCTGCTCGTAGGCGGCGGCACCGCCCCGAGCAAGAGCGCGGGTACACGGAGGAGTGTTAGATATATAAGGCGCGTCTGTGTAGCTCTCTGCAAATGCGTTTGTGGCGCAATGGGTTAAACGCTCGGCGATCTATCATCGCGGACCGAGAGGTCGTGGGTTCGATTTCCAAATTTTGCATGTTTGTGGAACTTTTTCTTCTGGTTTCTTCCTTTGTATTATGTTCTATGACGTATTTCCGTGACGGAAATACGTCAGTGAAGTCTTGGTGGACCCCGGCATAAAACACTTTCGTGTTAAAAAAGACATCCAACCGAGAAGCAATCGCGTTCCCTCACTGACTCTGATCGGGCTCAGCAGCTAATTGTCCCGCGCAGCGTTCTTTCGCGTGTCGGTACTGGATGTCGGGAGGAGGCGATCGCGAAGGTTTACGGCGGATTTCATACTCGTAGTTAGAAAAATGAGGTCAAATGGCCCGGGCCGATGAAAAGCTCGTCAAAATCACGTCAGAAAGTGCGGCCCTTACACGAGTCGATACGTTAGTTATAGTGGCCATATAAATTGTAGTAAACATTCACCTAAAATATGAATGATAGTGTAATGAAGGGATAATATAAATACCCAACTGGATGACCCCGAGCACTCGCTTTGACAACGCAAGCATTACGAAGAACGCCGGCAGCGGGGGTGAACGGTTCGTACAGCCGCTCAATTCACCGCAACTCCGAAAATTAGATACATTATCATTATCTGCCTATTTTTATGTCCACTACACACGGCCTCTGTCAATGATCTGCAATGGCCTCTGTCTCTTAACTGTGCAACACTAGGGGCGCGAAAAGACAGCCTGGCAAGGAAGACAGCGCGTATGAAGTTAGCAGCCATCCCTGATCGCCCTTTATCATTGCACCCACCAATGATTACCAACAATCAGATATGGCACCTGGGCCGCATAAGCGTCAACCGCGCACAGTCATTCACAGCTACGGCAGGGCTACAGCACAAGACGCGTGCTCTCCTTCACATTCACGTTTCATTGCGTGAACTACAATTAACCCGAATATTGAGCGCGTGGGAAGGTAAAGCCCATCAGGCCTCCATCCCTTTCGGCTCACTGTTACGTGCGTATGCGTATGGGTTGCTCATTTATATTACTTTTGGATGTAACAAGGAACATCCCGGCGACGACAACAGCGACAATTGTCCTGGAGTGTGGATATAATTGCTTTCGTCATAAAGCGAGACATAGAAAATTGTTAGCAAAGGGTGTATATATATATATGGATATATATACCTGGTGTTTCAGCTAACGCTTTCAAAAATTCTTAAAGGTTGCCTGTGGCAGATAGCACAATTTTCGTTCATGAGCTGGTCTACTCAAAGACGCGGACGTTACTTGCACAAGAAATTTAAATGCATAATTGAATAATCACCAATAATTCACTAATTAAGTTTTTACCTAATTACCTGATGGCCCATATTGCAATTTACAAAATGTAGCCGGGGAGTTCGCAAGGTGGATCCACTTAGAATTAATTCTCAGGATGACACCAGTTTCGAGATAATAATTATCGAACTTTTCGGAGAAATGCATTGGCGTTGCAGTTAGTATCTTAACAAAACCTCGCTGTATTCATTCATGCACAAAATTAACTGGAACGCCAATGCATTTCTTCGCAAAGTTCGGGAATTAATATCTCGAAACTGGTGTCATCCTGAGAATTAATTCTAAGTGGATCCGCCTTGCGAACTCCCCGGCTATATTTTGTAAATTGCAATATGGGCCATCAGGTAATTAGCTAAAAACTTAATTGGTGAATTATTGTTAATGATTCGATTATGCTTTTCAATTTCTTATGCAAGTTATGTCCGCCTCTTCGAGTGGACCAGCTCATTAACTAGAATTGGGCTATCTGCCACAGGCAACCTTAAATAAATTTTGAAAGTGTTCGCTGAAGCACCCTGTATATATCATGAGAAGCCAACAAACAATGACACCAAGGAAAACATAGGTGAAATTACTTGTACTTACTAATTGAATTAAAGAAATGATAAATAAATGGAAATGACAATGGATGAAAAACAACGGTCCGCAGGTGGGGAACGGTCCCACGTCTTCGCATTACACGTGCGATGCCCTTACCATTGAGCTACCGTGGAGTCTCTTTCCCATCCACTTTCTGGGGTATTTATGGTTTACAACTAGAACAAACCCTGGGAGTGTTAGCCAGCGCCACCACTCACACACCATGGCGGCGAATGTTAAATATCCTTTCTGCCACAGGCGTCACGAGCACGTGATTTTTTTGGGTGATGGCAACTGATCAGTAAACCCACATATGCTACCTGAAGGTATCAATGTTGCCGGATTCTAGCCCTCGTTGTGTAATGAACGAGAAGAAAGGGAACCGAGGGGCCCGATTTTTATGAATCATATCATAAGAAGCCAACAAACAATGACACCAAGGACAACATAGGGGAAATTACTTGAGCTTACTAATTGAATTAAAGAAATGATAAATTAATGAAAATGAAAACGGATGAAAAAACAACTGTCCGCAGGTGGAGAAAGAACCCACGTCTGCGCATTACGCGTGCGATGCTCTCACCATTGAGCCACCGCGGAGCCGTTTTCCCATCCACTTTCTGGAGTATTCCACTATGTATATATATATAAAAGGGTAGGTTTCGGAAAGCTGGTCGGGCCCCAGCCCTCCCCCACCCCGGAAAAATGAAAACTGTCCGCCTATATAGGTAGCAATCACCTGAAAGAAACGAATCGTGGCTACCGTCAAAAGGTACGCCATTGCGAGCCATGTCATGTTTCATAGTGGCCTGAAGCGGTCTTTATGGACAAAATGGCAGACGCCTCCCGCAATGGCAGCAACCGACTATCCTTATGGCGAGGCACGCATTCTTCGCGAAACCCATCCGTTCGCTACAACCTCGAATTGAAACCATGAAGCAGTGCTTTGCAGTCCCAAGTGGAAGGCCTCTAATATACTCGAGGTACTGGGATGCAGATTCGGCTGCCTGGAAGAGGAAAATGCGACCACCGTTTGCATGCCGATGTGTCGAACCACAATGGTGTTTAACTATACCAGCTGAGAACTATTAGCTGCCTCAGTCCATAAAATACCACCTCTTATACCCGCCTCATAAAGAAGACACTCATATGAATTCACTTGATTTTTGACCTCCTTCAGTGAATTCTGATATTTTCAATGTGTCGTATGCCACTAAAGAATGAAGCTTCGGCTTCTTGCTGGCTGCAACCACATGGTCTAAAGACATATTTCACCCAAACATTGCGCCGGGCAGCTGTGTCATTTTAACCAAGGAGATCAGTCGCAACCGTTCCCCAAGCAACAATCACTGGTAAATTGTTGAATTGAGTACAGCGCGTAGCGCTGAAAAGAGAATAAATATTGGTTCATGCCTTTTTTGTGTGCGGCAAACAGCTTAAAGCCTCAATTAGCTTTACTTAAAGTTACCGCCACTTAAAATTAACCGGTTAAGAACGGCTTCATTTTGCTAAGCAGTTTCAAAATGAAACGGCACTGGTAGAATCTAAATACTGCAGTGTTGCTTAGTCCTCGTGCTACTGCAGAACGTTTCTGTGAATAAATGAGAAAATTAGATATTTTACTATGAAGAGCTCGTCATGAACAAACAAGTTGTAGCGAGTTAAAATCAACGTAAATGTTGTAGAAGTCATATATAGCCAGCGTTTCTTACATGCTTGTTTCACCACTGCAAGTATGGTCGCTTAACTGGATTGTTTGATGCTATGCCTTCGCGTTTATGCTTTTATAAACCACCTGAGATGCCGCTGCAGCGTGTAGAAGGGCGCATGAAAAATTCACACCGCTCTGAACTGAGATCCGTTGGCCGGCACTTTAACGTCGCCTTCGAGAAATATATTGTTGTCATGAAATAAGCTCGTTCAGTAAATTTTGAAAAAAGAATATATCGTAAAAATATATTTGAGAGGACTGTCATAAGTGTACTTGCATAGGGAACGAGAGCGAAGAAACGGAACCGCGGAATGCGCCCGGACGCAGCCCGAACAGTAGCAGACGACAGGCGCGAATCTTTGCCTTGACGTCATGCGAGCGGCTCTCGCAGCGCCCCTCTTGTTCGTTCTCGGGGCTAATAACAGCTTACTTGTCAAAAGTTAACCGCGACATTTCACTTTGTGAGCGCGGGTAACGGGCAAGCATAAGGATGCTGCGAACATACACCACGGCCATGATGTAAAACATATACTTTCACGTGGAGACACTTCTCGGCTTGCTGAGGAGACACGATCGACACGATAAAGTAGCAACGGCACGCGCCCATCGGCCCGGTGACGGCAGCGGATACCTATCGGCGGGACGACACAACTTAAGTTATAACGTAGGCGAGAACTTGGGCACACGAGGAATGCGCACATAACACCAGCAACCAGAGAGCGGCGTCTGCACGGTCAGCGTCACGTCACCGCATCGGCTCCGTCGAGGTGATCCCCTCTCCCCAACGCTCTCCCCTCACCACGGTGATCTACTTTTGCGCGTCAGTCAAATATTTCGGATTTCCTGGGAAGCGCCGAGAGAAAAAAACCTATAAAACCACTAAAACTGCTAAAATATTTTCTGCCTTGAAGTTGCTTCATCTCGCCGACATGGAACCGCTGCCGGGATGGGGCCGATTGATGGGCGCCGTTGCTACTTTATCTGGTCGATCTCGTCTCCCGAATGTCCTCACCTAAATATTATATATCTTACACCGTGACCGCGGCGTCGAGGCACAAACGAAAAGGGCGCGAACGCGGTCAGGGACGCTATACATTACTCTCGACGGTGTACGGTGTAAAAAATATAACACTCGCCGCCCGCCGCGGCGGAGAACGCGCACAGATCGTGTTCGCTGTATTAGATGCACCGACCGCAGCTGCCTGGGGGCGCTGCGGCTTCGGGTAAAAAATCAGGGAAGAGATTGAGACGATGTGATTTGATAGCTTAGTCATAGGTAGAGGTACAAGGTAGACATTGAGGAAAACGGGCAAGTTTGCGCTCGGTCGTGCAAAGCATAGGCACAGCGAAAGTGTTAATCCTCAAGTGTTACTGGCTGCTACTGCTAGGCATTAACTTATAATACAATACAATACAAGTTTATTTGTTCTTTGTGGTACAGTTTGAACACAAAGAGCGGACGCCGAGCAAAAAGCTGCTTTTTGCAGCTTGAGAAACGCCCTGCGCCCGTAGGTCACACGTCATTCAAACAGATGCATTGTACGCACAAAATGGATTAACAGCAACACCAACGATTGTTTAAGACTACAACTTAAAGTTCACTTGAGTTCACATACTTGCATCGGTAAAAAAAAACACAAGCTAACGAAATGAAATATACATCCCATATCTAACATAGACACTTCTACTGAAACGTGCTGGTATCAGTAAGCCAATATTACAACCATTTGTATAAATAAATAAAGGAATGGCATGTGCAACACTCATCAGCTAAAACAGGTCACAGAAATAATTGCTAAACATTTTCAAAGATATAAAGGTGGTTAATCAGCATGCCGTTTGAAATTTGTTCAACAAAAATGTTATTTGCATGAAGAATATTAAGGTACCTCGGTAAGACATATGATGGAGACTGTTGGCGATATGTAGTGCGACAAAAAGGTTGGCACCATAGGACAGAATTTTGGGTATTGCAAGCAGGTATGGGACAGTTTAGTTTGAATAAGGACAAGAGTCTGTCATTATTACCCCGTGTCTGGAGTGCTTCTGGGAGACCAGGGATACGCCTGTCTGCCGTACCTCATGCCGCCCCTGAAAGAGCCCCAGACAGCTGCAGAAAAAAGGCAGGATGCATATTTTACTTTATCACCTCTACTGATTCTGTGCAGTTTGGCGGTGTACAGGTATCTTATGGTGAGTGCCATAGAGAACATGCACCACTTGAATTAAAGGATATACAGTTAAAAAAAGTGCTTTGTGCACGAAACAATGCAGCTGGAAAGTGTACCCCTTGTTACATGTTCCTCAAGAGCTGCCATGCACTTTATGTAGTGCCATAACGCACTACTCAACATACAGTTTTGATGGGAATGTACGACAGCTGTTTGTATAGAGCAAGTTCGAATAATTAAGCTCATCTGTGGCCTGACAGGCCGACTGATTTATGTGAACTAATTCTGCTGTAACTGTGTACTTTTGTGCAGATAAAACAAGAGCCAAATCAAAGCGAGGAACTCAATAGAGAGAGCATTTGGAGTTTGGAAGAGGCGGTTTGGCTGCCTAAAGACAAAGCTGCGAACAAAAAAAGGAGAGGACATGTGCAATAATAACAGCATGTGCATCACTTCACAATGTGGCGTCTCAATTGCGTGATTTGTGGTTGAATGGCAATGAAGAAGAAGGTGCAAGTGAACCAGGGCCTGCACCAGCTGACACTCCTCGAGGCAACCAGCTGCGAAGGCGGCTCATTGAGAGACGCTTTTCGAGCACTGCAGCTCACCAGAATGGGGACATAGACTGAGCAAACCACAGACCATTATAACATGATGACACCGCTAGTGTGTTATTACAGGACATGTAAACATTCGTCGTCTTATGTAATGTGTATGCCCTGTTTCCTATCTATAATTGTTGAGCAATGGCTCAAATGGCACATTACACGAAATACTGTAACAACTTGTTTATTTAGAGCTACTGTTTGCCTCATCACCAGCCAGCTGCTTGGCAAGAACTTCCGCTTTCATTGAGGAGACCTTCAGTTTATCCCTCAGAAGCCGCAATTGCATCCTGTGCAAAGAACTTCTTTTCTTCTCCTCGTCAGCATATTGCAGTCTTTTCCATTCATGTTCCTCTTCCATCATTCTCATTCTGGCTGTGTGCTCTGTGGCTCTTTGGCATCTTTCATCCTGCAACGCTTGCAGCCGGGAGTTCAGTTCAGTGGATAGCTTCTGCTGCAAAAGCGCACGCCTGCTAACCGCTGTGACACAGTGCATTGTGACAACAATGTGACACAGTGCATCTGCCCTCACTCTGCCTGCATGTTTTTTTTATTATTTACTCAACACCGTGAAGAGAACAGATCCCACACACTGTGGGAATCAGTGAAAGCGAGGCTTTACCATTTGCATGAAATAACTGGTCGTTGCATAAGTAGAAGTTAAACAGCATTGAATACACGCTTCGGCGGCATTCTGTGCAGATGCGTTGCAGCTGTCTCGACACACCGTATACAGCGGTGAGCTTTGCACAACGATTTATCAAACCTAGCAATGTCACAGAAACACACACTGTAATATTGCGTATAGAGGCCGGTCGTCACAGTCCTCCGCGTTGCTCTGCGTCATTCTGGCAATTATATCAGCCACGCGATCGCCCGGTTGCGTTGATGGTGGTCGGTTGCTATCGTAGGGGTTGTTGACCCGTTCCGATAGATCGGGAACTGCAGCCTCGATCTGCAACAGCCGATCAACCATCGGTTCCGGCAGCGGCCCACCTCCTGCGATAGACACCGGCTCGAAGACAATTGCAAACTCCAATATAGTACGATCTTACCTGTAGCCATGGCATCCCTTATTTCCTTTGCTTTTTTCTTTTTTCCATCACTGTTTCATGTTGTCCCATAGCTTCCGTAGTTGGGCGACAGTGCGCGGCCGCACATTTTCAGTGCTGTTGAACTTGGCAGTCGAAGCTTCCCATGCCTTGAACTTTCTCGTCAGCGACACGGTATCGGATTTGTTGTTCTCGATTGAACACTTGTACTTTCGTACAAGCTCTGTTACGAGGTCCTTTTCGACGTCGCGGTCGAACAGCTTCCCGGGCATGCTTTTGGCGTACGCGGCTATCAAAACCTGTCAGAACAATGACGCGTTGGTCAGAAGCGTGGTCAGAAGCAGTGAGAAGCGTGGTTAGCGTTGTCAGAAATGTTCAGAAGGTTGTCGCCAATGTTGCTAGACCAACATTTTTGGCTGCCGCAAAAGCAGAATAATAAATAAAGCAGAACAATATGTGCACCTGCCTAGCAAAATAGCAGTGCGCACGTCAGCATTTATCGGTGCGCATAACAAAATATTACACATATGCTTGATTCTAGCTTCAAAGTTAACGTTTATTTAATATTTCACATCTACCCTCGAACCTAGACTCGTGAAATAGCGCACGTTACCTCACTGAGGAGGCCCTTTCCAAAGGAACGTTGAAGGAAGCTTTTAGAATACACTGTAGCCCTGAAGGAGCTCCTTGAGGTAAGGAGGCATGAAGGGCACCTACGTAAGGTAAGGAAATGGTCTGAGTTAACGATCGTTTCAGAATACGGCTTTCAGTCTTGAAACACGTAGATCACGCAGGCTAGGTGCCTATTTTTCACCGCCCCGTTTCAAAGGGGAGGCCATTATTGCAACATCAACATCACTGATCGGGCCGAGCACGGCGAGGAATTTTCATTTTCCTGCGCTGGAAAAAGCGGCAGGTGGTGCAAGCTGTTGTTTTCACCACGCGTTGGGCCACCACACTCAGCTCCAACCGCGCTGCGCGATGCTCCCTTCTATCTTTTTCCTGTTTCCATGGCTGTAGCACATACAGTATAGGGGCTTCCAGCAATTATAGTCACGACCACGAGAAAAAAGAAACGCACAGGACAACGCTGCCGTTCTTTTTTTTTTTTGCGCTCGTGTATATAATTTCTCGAACCCCCTATAGTGTCATCATGCACCAAATGGCGCAGCAAACTACATTACTAAAATGTAGCACATACGCGGGCCGCAGCGGTGTGAGGGGCGCTGCGGCTCAAGGGCCGATGAGGCCGAGCCCTAACCCAAGCAACCTAGGCCATTGCGCCGAACAATATGTGGTCGTGCCGTGGGGCGGAGTCTCAACACCTGAAGTACATTTCTTACACCGTGCGACGATGCTACGGCTGTTTTACTACGGGGAAAACGTGCAAAGAAGAGACGACGCGAACGTGCACAGTGAGCACCGCGGTGTCTAAGCACAAACAGAAAGGACGCGATCACGGCGATTCTCTTCTACACCTCCAGGAGGGGTATTCTGTATGAGTGGACTGTCCCTTTCGGCCGTTCCTGATTTCCTAGAGCTGCACGAGTGAGGAGGAGACAGGTGCGCTGGCCAGTCTCCTTCTCGCTCGTACAGCTGCAGCCAATCAGCGACAGCCGAAATGGACAGTCCACTTGGTGAACTCTTACAGAATACCACCACAGGGGCCTTCCTCCTCAGGTACTCGCTTCCCTCGCGGCGGCAAACGTAATTTCGACGATTTCACCGACGGCGCATTACGTTTGCGCGTAAAACGGCACCGCCACCTAGCGCCCACTCAGACAGACCTCAAACGGCTGCGGGAAAAGGGCTTTGTCTTTTAGTTTTCGCGCAAGACATTTAGGTTTTCCCGCATATTCGAATGACATTCCGAAGCTATCATGCGTGCAGCTTTCGTGTAAGTCGTATTTACGCATTTTCTGGCGCTATTAACTAGTCAACATTCATCTAGTTCAATAAGGCACTTGCGCTTGGTGGAGGGCCTAGACGAATGCGGAAGTATGCTGCACTTCCGCACACGTGCGTGCGCGCGTGATGTACATAGCTTGTGGTGGTGATGCTTGTGTAAGGTCGTCTAACGTCGCCAACAGCTTCACTGTACATGCACTTTCACAGGTTGAAATAGAAGCGTTTTTTTTTTCTTCTGTAAAATAACGTTAAAAGCCATTAAAAAAGGCGTTAGTCAAATTATAGACAGAATCACGAACTGAAATTAGAAGAAAACACAAACGATATGTCCCTGAAACAGCCGTTAATTTTATAGACCATTTATTAAAGTGTAGCATTCCGAAAGAACTCTCGTCACAGAAGTTTGTAATTACCGAAAAACCTTGCACATCACGTAATTTAGGTGTGCGGCCTCGCCGCGGTTCGTACGTGTCGGAACGGAAAGTAACACATCTGTCGCAGATTCATTTCCTTGCTCGGTACGCGTGCACGACGCCAGTGGGTTATCACGAGTGTCCACGTGAGCATACCGTTCAAAAAACTTGCGGTTGCAGTTATCCTGCACCTGCCAGCTTTTTAACGAAGGACGCGGGCATGTCATTCTATTGCCATACCTGCCAACTTTCCCGAATTTCTCGTCAGCTTTATGAATTAGGGCTCGTTTGGTGATTGTATGAGCGTTGCGTCAAGTTTATGCAAAACAAATTCTGTTAATGAAAATGTGTCGTTCGTAGGTCCCCAAACCCTCCGTTGGAAGTTATTCTTTGCGGGGTGAAAGAATGCAGGAGGGTACTTATTTCTGGCAACATTATATAGAAAGGTTCCTGAATCAATCGCGAAAAACTTCATATATTGAAGCAATGTGTTGGTGTTACTATTTGATGTGCCAAGTTTGTTGTTGCCTGTGAAAATTAAATTATGGGGTTTTACGTGCCAAAACCAGTTCTGATTATGAGGCACGCCGTAGTGGGGGACTCCCGAAATTTGGACCACCTGGGGTTCTTTAACGTGCACGTAAATCTAAGTACACGGGTGTTTTCGCATTTCGCCCCCATCGAAAGTTGTTGCCTGTGTGCTGCTTCAAAAGGTAAATCATGTTTAATTAAGTGCCAATGTGTTCCTAATAAGGCGTATGCGGAGGGCAAGAGAGAAAGAAGAGTTTAATGATTTGAAATTGCGAGAGGTCGGCCTGAGGTACATTCCCCTAGCCAGCTACTCTGCGCTGGCGGAAGGGGAAGAAGGAAAGAAAGAGGGAAGAAATAGGCACATTATGGGTGACCATGACGACAGACGGAGTATACAAAATATACAGCAAGCAATTTGGCTTACTCAAAGCGTACAGTACAGACCCGTATTTTTTAAAAAGTCAAGTAACACCTGGATGGCCTTAAAACATGATTTAACGTCCGGACAAAATAACGTCCAACGATAACGGTGGGCTGTGGACGCGCATAAGAGTATTTCTCAACTTGTGTCACTCTTCCACGCAATTAGGATGGTCGCTCAGCACATGACCTATAGTCTCGTTCACATTGCACAGCTCACAGTCTGGAGACTTGGTTCGTCGCATGAGGTGCACGTACCCACGCGTAAACGCTACCCCCCACCTTAGTCTGTGCAGCAGAGTGCCATAGCTACGTTGAATTTTTGGTTGTAGCCTAAATTTCATGGTAACGCACAATCTCTGGAGCCGTCTGTGGGGATTATCCCTATTGTCCCAATGCTTTTATGTCGTTTTTTTTGGATGACTCTTGAGAGAAGGCAGTTGGCGTCCTCTCTTGAAAACGGAATTGTAAGCAGTGACTCTGGTTCTTCGCGTGCTTTCTTCGCTTCGGCATCGGCCAAATGGCCGTTGCCGATGTAATGTGTTGGTCATTCTCTTTTGCTAGAGTGTATAGCTCGGCAGTTTGAAGAGCCAACGCTCCGTACGAGCTTTTTTTTTTTCATTACAACTCTAAGTAGCTGAAGAGCGGATTTTGTGTCACTGAAAACTGTTCATGCTTAAGGAGGCTGTCGCGAAATATGGTGAACTGCCTCTCTGATTGCCACTAGTTCTGTAGATTTGGTGTCGTCTTGTTACGCAGACGAAACTATCGAATGAATTGATGCGCAGATACGATGAAAGCCGCACCAGACGCATATGACGAGACCGACCCGTCTGTATACACATTCACCGAGGAACCATATTGTTTCGACATATATTCAACTGTTAGATGTCAGAGGCCAACGGTATGTATACGCGATTTTTTTGAAATTCCGGGAATAGAGAGTTGTACCCGTATTTTGGACATTACCCATGGGGGAATGCGTGGAAGGTCAGCAGGGGCAAAGTATTATGGTATGGCGGATTCTTGGTTTTTAATGGCTCTTGAAAAAGTGTAGTACAGCTGTATGTCGGGAATTGTCGATAAATGGTGGCGTCGGTGTCGGTACAGCAGCCACAAGAATACTCGAAGAGGTTCGCATGGTAGATAGATAGGTAAAGGGGAGACGCGAGCTTCCTCAATTGTACGGTAAGTTGAGGTGCAACGTGCAACCCCTAGACATTTCTCAGCCTCCGTACCTGGGCACTTCTTTACGTACGCTGGTCTGGGTACCAGCGTACGCAAAATATGGCCTCATACTTCATAAAACTGGCAGGATATGCAGAAAGTTGCCGATGTAGAGAGCCTGGTACAGCCGGAGTAGCGAATGCTCAGATGGGGCCCACTTTACACCGTCCAGAAAGCGAAAAACTTGAGCAAGTCCGGTTATCTTTTCCTTTAACATTGCCAGATGCTTCGACTATGAAACACCGCGGTCAATGACAACGTCTAGTTATCTGTGGTAGGTCACATATGTAGTGACATTGACATTGATAATAATTGGATACCGACTCATAATCTTCCGTGTGGACGATATCGCAGCGCACTTATATGTAGCGTCTTGCAGTGCTTGGCACTGCAGGTACTGATATTCTAAAGAAACAGCTGGATGCAGTCTTGCACTAATTTGCGGTCGCATTACTACGGACGCCCATATGCGTTTGACGTCGGCGTAGGTACTAATGCGTACTATATCATGCATCACTTCCACAAGGCCAATAAGGGCAACATTGAAAAGACTCGGGCATGAGCAGTGACCATTGAGGCACTCTACGAACCACAACGTGTCTTCTCGTTTCACCATCAATCGTGGACATGAGGGCTGTGCGACCATTTAGCTAATTTACAATCCACATGTAGAGACGGTCGCCGATGCCCAAATTATTGAGGGAATCAAGAATGGCATCGTGCAGTACATAGTCATAGGAACATTTTATGCTTAAGAAAACTTCTACAAGTCTACGTCTCCTATTTTCGTGTTTGATCGTGGACACGAGATTAACGACCCTATCTGTAACAGATCATCCAATTCTAAATCCGGTCATCATTTCAGCATAAAGGTCATTTTTTCCATGAACCATTCTAATCCAGTGATCACCATCCGTTTCATCACTCTACCGACACAGCTAGCTAAAGCTACTGGCCGGTAAGATGACTGTTCATAAGCGCTTTTCCTGGCTTTAGGAGGGCCATCAAATGGCTGGTTTTCTATTGTTTCGGGACTGTACTGGACAACCATGTGGCGTTATAGTACGACGGCAGAACTTTCGGACCTTTCACGCCAAAGTGGCACTAGAAGAATAGGAAATACCGTCAGGTACAGGTGCAGAGTATCGTGTCAAAGCACCAAGTGCAGCGTCCCATTATGGCATCGGACAAGGAAAGTCAAGACGAGCGTCTTTAGGAGGTGGTGCGGGTCGATCCAGTGTGCGACAGGTTGAAATAACTGTACCGTAACTCTCTTACAGAAGCTTCGGCTACGTGCCCTTCCGTCCGAGATTGGTGAAGCGCTAGAGCACGGAAAGGATGTTTTTGCCCACGAGGGGCACGAAGACATCCTAATATCTACCAGATCCTAGAAAGTGGCTTTCCAGGATCCAGCGACGAACAGAAGGGCCTCCACCGTTGCTTGCCCATTTTTCAACGGTGACGCCGTATTTTTCATTGAGCTAGTCGACATAAACAAGGTCTAATGAAGAATTAGTCCGCCTTCACTTCTTTCTGCTCGACTACGGATCGCGCGGAGCCGTTAATTGTTCATATCAATTATCGTTCTGAATGTAGGTGCAGTGATACACTTTGTTGTCTTCTGCACATCCGATACAATAATGCCTTCTATGTCAGCTGTTGAAGTGATGTCTCCACTTTGCCCTTCGACATATGTAGAGAATGTGGACAAATCAGTGCAGCGTATATCAGACGCAGTTGATTGCACAAAGACCTTCATCTGCACAGATGTTGGTATATTATCAATCCCATGCATTTCTACATTTCTACGTCCGTGCACCAGCTTACAGAGCGCAGGAGGCTCTGACGTATAATGGTGAGGTCTAAGGAACTGCCGTAGGAAATGCCACGGATGTAGGTGGGAGACCCATCGTTGATTACCAGTCCGACGTTCAGAGTTTATGAAATTCATAAAGTAACCTTGACCTTCATAACCTTGACATTCCTAACCTTCACCGTTCATTGCGACACTTCCCCCGGAAGGATGGTGAGCATTGAAGTATGCAATAAGAAACCGAGGGCCTGAACAACCCTGTAACACAGTCGATAGGTAGGAGAGTCTGTAACCGTCGTGGTGGCTCAGTTAGCTAAGGCGTTGTGCTGCTGAGCATGAGGTCGCGGGATCGAATCCCTGCCACTGGTGGCCGCATTTAGATGGTGGCGAAATTCAAGAACGCCCGTGTGCTTGCGTTGTAGTTCACGTTAAAGAAACCCAGGTGGTCAAAATTAATCCGGAGCCCTCCACTATGGCGTGCCTCATAATAAGAACTGGTTTTGACACGTAGAACCCCAGAAAGATGAAGATAATCGTCTTTGTATAGGAGGTATCTAGGCGCCAATGATGGAAAACACATGTAGCTTAGGTTTTAGCGTCACGCACACATATTCATAGCTGTCATGTGGATTGATCGTATGCCGAACAAACGTCATGTCGTTGCGTATAAACGTTAACACTTTGCTCTTGTGTCCTACTTCACGTCTGCCACCCTTATTTTAGAGCCGCTAAGAGCGGCTCCATAGCATCTAACGCCTTCATGACAGAGATTGCCGTTGGAATTGCCAATCCAGAAGAAATATACGCATAGTATTTGCTAGCTGTTTACGCTTGTCTACCACCTTTTCCTTGCCAAGCCTTTTATGACCCTCCTGGCTGTAGGGGACCGCCGAAGAAGCATCTCCACCTGAATCCGTTTGGGGTAGCGAAGGCCACTTAACAGCCTGAGAGGTTGGACGTACGTTGGAAGACAGGTCGTTCCGTGGCGGGCGTGGAGGTACTGGGGGAGGCGCATCTTGTGTTTTTGCAGGCCTTGCTCTGTCTGTGGCATGTTTTGCAGCCAAGAAGGCAAAGGAAGTGCCTCTTTCACCCGGGACTGACTCTTGAGCTGTAAAACACATTATGATCCCCCCCCCCCCCTCCGTTCTAACCCGCTTTCCTCGGTGAGCGGGATTACAAATTTGAAAGCTCACAGGTTGGCAGGTATGTATCACTGATACTATGGCGGGTTAGCAAACAGCAACAGAATAACACGCCTTGAACAAGAAAACAAAAACAATGGGGGTTTACATGTGAAATCTACGATCTGATTATGAGGCACGCCGTAGTGGGAGACTGCGGAATAACTTCGACCCCCTGGGAGACTAGTGTTGTCGCATTTCGTCCCCCCCCCCTCCCCTCTCGAAACGCGGCCGCCATGACCAAGACTTGATCCCACGATGAACAAGACAACCAATGTGCGTGCTCAACAAAGTCTCATCTTAAACAGCGTTTTTCTCTCGCTGCAAAGTATCGCATTGTCCCCCTCCACCTGTTCCACAGTGAGTGGACAGAAGATTTACAGGTATCCCTTAGGGCACCGGTAACAAGAAATGCGTCTTTAAATATTAGCGTACCCTAATTTTCTTTGCTGCTAACCGGAAATTGCGTGAAGTCAAATGTTCCGTTTCGACACAATAGTTCCAAACGAATTTCTCTGTTCGCGTGTCTTTAAACTAGAAAAAGCGCGAAGCACACCGCCTTTCGCAATTTTACGTTAGCGCGTTCAAGAGTGTGGCTAAATAAACTTACGAAAAGAGCAACAGCATGGGAATCTGTCTCAGTGGGTTCAATGGTAACCTAAAGTTCTTACGGATAATGTTCATTGTCGGCTTTGGCTCTGTAAACGTAGCTGCACGTGGAAATTGACCACTTTTCGTGGATGAATAGATTTGTTGTTTTATTGCCATAGTTTAGTGGTCTTATATTTTATAGTTTCAACAAAATTGTTTCCTTTCAGTAAAGTTTGTTTAATGTTTCTATACAGAAAAAAGATAATACAACACTTCCTTCCAACAGCTTTTTTATTATGAATAATCAGGCATACAAGAACAGGCAAACATTTTAGAAATTAGCAAGAAAAATAAAGCTACATGTTACCACTGTTAGGTCACGGCTGCCGTTGACGCCCAAGCTACCGTAACGTTTTAGTGTATAATGCCACTGAAATTAAAGTACTAACGAATGACATTCTCAAGCGACCGATCTCACATAGAAAAAAAACTCCACACTCAACTGATCAAGATATCCTTGAACTATCCATGTGCGCTTAAAATCCGGTCAACGGTGTTTTTCGGATGTAACTAACAATTCTTTTACCTTCATGCATTTTGCAGAATAGAGGCACTAAATTTAAGGGTTACAATTTTATAAACATATTATACGATTTCACATGCCAGAACCACAATATTGTTGCTGTTAAGTAACAAACAGTGAAGAACCAGTTAGTGGTAAAAAGGGTCAGTAAGTGCCAAAAGCCTGCCAGCGCCGAGCGATATCTTTGTGACTGTACGGTGGTTAGCCAGTGCACACAATCACCGAGAAAAAATAATGTGCGATTGTCTATATGAGTCATTGAATAAAGGTGGACACCGGAATAATTTTGACCACGTACTGTTCTTTAACGCGCATCTCAATCTAGTACACAAGCTATGTTGCATATAGTGCCCACGAAAATGCGGCCGCCATGGTCGTGACTGAGCCCGAAACCTACACGAGAGCTTGTTTTTCGTCTTAGCATGTAGTATGAAAAAGTCGCCAGAGGGAGATCTCGGGACATTTTTCTCAGGAATCGTGCCTCTCTGGAGCCTCAAAATCTGCCTTTGCCTATGGGTAGTGAGGAGGACGATACCCTTTCCTTCGTTAACCGCCTAAAGTTTACTTGAAACGATCATTGCGGCCAATACAGCATCTCTAATGGCGAAGTGTCAGTTTTTTCTGTGTTCAGTGTTTGGCCGGTGTCATTGGTGCACATGGACCATAAAGTGTGCGGCGTCGCAGTGCGTCTTCGGTGCCCAGCCAGAGACACAGCGTCGGCGACGGAAGGAGTACGTCACACAGCACGCTCGGCGTATGCGCTGTCCAGCCCAGGACAATAATTTCTGTATACCCTGCAATTGAATATTTATCACTTAACCAATTCGCCCGAACGTGTCGTTATTCATTCGTCTGCGGCGACTAAAGCAATATCTACCTAGCCTCCTCCCCCCCCCCCCCCCCGCCCGCTTCGCTCTATGGCAGGAACCCTCCATGCCAGGTGTTGAAGTGAAGCACAAAAAAGAGCATCTACTGCAGAAGTCAAAAGGAGAAATGAGATAATAATGCAGAAACATAAAAGAAGTTTATCAAGCAAGCAATTCGGACAGAGGACCTCCTAGTCGCGAGCCGAACGTTCTGGCGCAACGCCACGTAAGTCGAACGGAAAGATAGCTTATTCCGTTATTTGTATCTGCTACCGCGTAGTGCAGTTCAGCTAGAGACAAACAGAGCAAAAGCGCGCGCTCCTGCGTTGTAGTTTAGTACTTAGGGAAAGGGAGATTTCAAGAATCAAAATTACCCGCATGTTTCCGACGCCATTCACAAATGTGCGGAACAGTGGGGCAAACGCGAGAAAGAAGGCCCTGTAAAAACACCCGCCAGGGTAACTTTGTGAAATATGTCATCGCACTGCTAAGCTGGAGTAGGTGGGTTCGATCCCAGCAAGGTGGCTTGCATTTCGATGGGGTTAAATGCAATAACACTCGTGTGCTTAGATTTAGGTTCGCGTAGTCAAAATTAATCCGTAGTTCTCCACCACAGCCTGCCTCTTAATCTGAACGGGGCTTTGGCGCATAAAACGCCGGAGTTTTTAATCCCTAACTTCAAACACTGCAGCGTATCGCTGCTTTAGCAAGTCAGCAGCCTCGGCGGGTTAAATTGTGGGATTTAGCATCTTGAAACTACACAGTGGGTTATGAGGGGTGCGCTATAGTAGATGACTCGAAATTAATTTTAACCATATGGGACAATGTTGATCTTTGCGTTTCGCCTCGATCGATATGGTGTCACCGCGACCGGAATTCGAACCCCCTGACCTCGGGCACAGCACCCGCGCACCATAACTAATGAGCCACCATAGCAGGTTAGCATGGAAACGGGGCGCCCTCTCTCCGCCTTACAAGAAAAGACGATAGAAAATTCGGTAGCCAGCCGTGTGGATGTTACCATGATTTTACCCGCACAAGCATCCTTCAGAGACATGTCGATCAGGTGACCGGGATAATCGGCGAATCAAATGAGATGAGTCACTTGAAAGCATAATTCGTCAGCATACCGTCATTGGCATTGTCCAAATAAAAATTTCACAATCTGGCCGTCAATAGAGTTAGTGACATGACAAGATAACAAAACAAATTCTCATTTAGCGTCTTGATGTTTTGTTAGTTTTTTTCCTGTATGATTTATATACGTATGTAGTTTCGAAATAAACAAGGTACCAGAAGTGATCGTGGTGCATGTCCTTTTTTTTCGGTCAACGTCTTGTTTTACGCTTGCAAAAGAACCAACACAAACATATATTGAAAGGCGCACAATGTTGACGCAGTTCTCAGACGCTGTTTTCGTTTCGCCTGAAATAAATGCCAGAGATGACAAGCCATGATGGACCTGGGGAATTTCCCATCCGTGGGACGGCCACTCACGACATCGCGCTATGTGTCCCGGGCAAATTTTAAAATATGAGTACAGGGAGTACAAGAACGCAAACTCTTATTGGCCAGGCACCTGCAGTCATTATGTATGATAAATTCACGTGAACCATTCGTCGTAGATGCCATGGGTGTACCACGAATACCTTGGTTTACTATACTATTTCTTATTATTGAATGCCAGTGCCAGAATAACTTTTTCGAGAGCTCAGGTCGTGATACTACACCACTTTAGTCACATATTTGAGCAACTACAAATGCCGTAAACTGAAAAAAAATTATAGCGACGAAAATGTTAATCACCATAAATTTGCCAAGGCTGCTGCAATTAGAACACGCAGGCTCCAGTGAGGTTCGTCGCTCGCACACAGCTGACCGCCAAGTATGTTTTTGCACAACAGACAAGACGACCTTGTAAACTACCAGTTTGTGCGGATTCATAAAAACAACGACAGATAAAATTTTGAGTTATTTGTAAAATGTCGCACTGCCAAATCTTAGCCTGAAGGCTACGAATGCACTTACGTAGCGATCGAGCTCTTGGCCTGCATATTTGACATATTCCATGCTCACGGTGCCCATATACAGGCCCTGACGGAAATATGTACACGAATTCGTTTGTTAAACGGATGTACACAAAGTACACAAAGCTTGTGGTTCGGAAGTGCCACTGGCCATCACTTTGCTATTATTAGGTCAAGTAGTAGAATTGGATTGAATTTCCCCTGTATTTATTTATTGATGCGAAATCATCAAATGAACCGTTTTGTGAAAAAACTGACGGCGTATGTAGCAGTGAAACGGCACATAAATTCCGATTGGCTGCGACTACGTCGAGGCGCGCCACGACCTAGCAGAGCGGGCAAAAGGGAACACCTGTTGCCACGCTGGCGTTCCAGGTGTTGCGTGAGGCGAAACGGCATCACCACAACGCCACGTCACCGCCCCTCTCGGAAGCCGGCGCACGGTCACTGGGAATTCACTGGGCTTAGTTGCTGCGCGCACCCCCCGGCCTTGGTGGCCGCTCCTGCTTCCACTGTATCTCATCGCACAGGAAGTCGTTGGCCTGCGGCGTTCGTGCCGCACGCTGCTGCTGCTTGTTGGCTCAGGCAGCATGTATTGCCATTGTACGTTACTCGCAGAGCAAAATTCGAAGGGCGGCTCAGCGGTGTTCAACTGGACATTGATGCTTTCGCATTCAGGACACATAAGTGCTTAGATGCCTTCGGAATATTTGTTTCAAGAATACATTTCATGTTAAATGTTATTTCATGTTAAATGTCATTTCATTTAAATGTTATCGAAAATAAATGAAATAAAACATCTTGCTTTTTCTTAGCGAATAAATTACAGATAACCCCGATAATTTTGTGAAATTTGAACTTGTTCTACCTTGTTCAACAAACCACAGATCTTGTTATGTCTTGTGGCTGATAAGTAACCTTATCAACACAACCCTTCCATTTGCCGTCTATTGAAAGTGTGGCCATTAATGTATTCATTTGGAAGTGTGAGAAACAAAGATATTGCAGCCTGTTTTGACCGAAAACAAGTTTACACTTTTATTATGTTCAAAACGGTGTTACATTACTCTGCATGTTGGTTGTACATGGGAATACTAAATTTATAACCAAAAAATGCGCATATATTCCAA
Source organism: Dermacentor silvarum (assembly GCF_013339745.2). Taxonomy (NCBI): domain Eukaryota; kingdom Metazoa; phylum Arthropoda; class Arachnida; order Ixodida; family Ixodidae; genus Dermacentor; species Dermacentor silvarum. Next base: position 117,583,884 of record NC_051156.1, read on the forward strand.
CCGGGTCTCTTTGTTTTATCAAATTTAAGAATGACATAAGATTCTCACATTTCTTTTTCAACTTGATAAGTGCATTATGAGGCATATATGAACCTGTCATGAAACGGGACATACCGTGGGTTGCACCAGCGGCTATTCATCATATTGTAATAAGTTGAAACAGTATTATGGCACTGATGCGTATTGACGTGCAATCATTATTCAGAGCTAAACCACATTATCTAGAGACATAAGTGATTAGAAAAAGTTGTATATTAGTTGACTTAAGTGAACCGTAATAAGAATACTGATTTATTATATTCCCCGCATGTTCTTGCACCTGCTTACTTGCAATTTGCAGCATACACATGCAGCAGCTTTCACACTAGTGATACCAAGATCAATAGAAGACCCACAACCATGCTTGCTACAGGTATGTAATTTGTATAACTATATTACACGGAGGTCACAAAATAGTTCATTTTTATATTTATGTGCAATAAAAGCTGGAAAGTCAATTTTCGAGCACTTTAATTCTTTTTCTCGCACTGCATTATTCAGAATCAATGGAATTGCTTCGAGTTCTGTTAGGGATGACATATCATAGCGCATAGCTGTGTCAGATCAAGGCCATAGCTAGCTAGCTGTAAATAATAATGCATGAATGCAGATTAAAAGCAGTAGGTGCACCTAAATTCCAAAATTTATATGTCGTCATATGTAATGTAAACATCAACTTAAACCAACGTGTAGCATAAGCCAAAATCTTTTAATGAAGTGCACCCATGCATGTAAGTGTAAAGTATTATTTAAACAAGTGCACAAATTTTAGTGAAGCTTAACGTAAAAGTCAAGGATAGTTCGCGCATTTTAGAGTTTCGACTGCTTCCATCTCCATGGGTGCTTTACATGCACAGTTTCTATATGTGTTTCTTTATAAACTATAGCTGTATAAAGCATGAGAAAGCATCGCACGCTTCCAAACATTTATATTTTTACAGACATTTTCATCCCCCAGCAGGGAGTATTTAGATAACCAGTATGATATATGCCGAGATAGTTGGCATAATGTGAAAGGTCACAAGTCGAAAGTGTTTCCATAACGCAGTGTTACGAAATTTTGTATAGCTACAGTAGATAAGTCCATATAGTCCGTAGTGAATATAGTCGATAATATAGTCAGGCCATAAGTTACGGTGTCTATATAGACTGATCCACAGGTAATATCTATAGTTAGTATATAGACCACTGTCTTGAGAAACTGTGACCATATATTCATAGACAGTCTAAAGAAGGGTCTATAGAAATAGTGTATGAAATTGTAAGACCGTATATTCGTAGAAAGTGTACAGACTGGTTTATAGAAATAGTCTACAGCCAGTCTTGACACATTTCATAGATAATAGTCTAGGAATATCCTAGAGAGTAGTCTATAAAGGTTCAACTGTCATCGCTATAGACAGTCATAGGAAATCTATGGACAAGCATTTTGTAGGCTAGCCTATAAAAAGTGTAAGGTCATAAGTAAATAGACTCCCTATAAATCAGTCCATAGAATTGTCTACAGAAATTGTATTGAATTCACAGACAACGTTTATAAACTTGACATAGGCTGTCTAAAATTTTTGTTGGAGTGGCGGCCGCTTCTTTATTTTCATTAAGGCCATGCCACGGCCGCAACGTAAGTAACTAAACATGCCTTTTTCGTAAGTGTGGTCATTTTTTTCTAAAAAAGGTATGTATGTGTAAAGTGAGCATTTATATGGACCTTATGTTAGCCATCTGTACATAATCAGAAGCATCGTTTCAACTTTTTCTCTTCATCGCACTAGTTCTGTCTCTTGAAAGAAAGCGTCGGCTGAACCATTCATTTTCAAGTGGATAAACACACACACACACACACACACACACACACACACACACACACACACATATATATATATATATATATATATATATATATATACTATCATCCACTTGCATATGTATGCATATGCACAACTGCGTGCACGCCAAAAACAAAGGATGAAAGTCCTATATTTTGAGGAGACAGCATCAATTACCCATTGAGCGAAAACGCCTCGTGTCTGTCGTCTAGCAGCGACGCGGCACCTAAGCTCCAATTGCCATTGGTTGCGATGCCACGTCCTGCAGCATGTGGCGACGGTGCATGTTATCGCCCTTGGACTTTATGCGGAACATCACGGTGACGACGACGGCAACAATGCGGCTGGAGTGTGCATATAATTGCTATCGGAATAAAAATAAAAGAGTAAAACTCCTCAAAAATGCTCCGATTGAAATCACATTTCTGAGGGAGGTTCCTGTGATCAAAGTAAATTATTGGCTTTGAAAATGAAAATTTTAACATTTCGGTCAGGGTGCCAATCGTACCCGGCCTCTACAGCTGCGATACTCGTTCACTTCGCCAACGGCATGGCGGCTCCCCTGTTTTGGAGTCCTAAATGTATGCCTAGTGCGGTCGTGAATGCACACATCACGTCGCAGACATCTGGCTGACTAAAGGTGTGGCTTAGTGCGTCGTTGTGCACGTGACGGCGCAGACAATAGGGTGGAGGTGACGGCATGTCATGAATGTATAAAATGAGTGTATTGATGACGTTAAGAGGTCTACAAAATATATAATCACTTCGAATTTTTTTGCCAATGACGACTGCAGCATCAGTCAAGAATGTAACTCCTCACCGATCTTTCATTGTATCATGACTCCATTGTAAACAAGATTCTGGTTGCGGGGCCCAAAATAACATTATCGGCTATATGGTAGGTAATGTCTTATCATTTTAAATGCGATAGACATTCCATGGCTTCTTCCCAAAAAAACTGAACAAAGGAGGACGAAGAGGAAGGTGGAGAGTTTAAAGCTTTTTGTCAACGGTTGGGAAAAGGCATTAACGTCATTCCATAGCCAGCGAGATATGAGTGAAACAAACGGAATAGGACGAGGAGATGCAGGGGTGTATAGAAATTTGCAGTGCCACCGGCTTAAAAAAGACGAAGCCAAGTGGACGTGCAGTCACTGTCTGCGAAATCGGCTCAGCAGAGGAGCCATGATAGCGTTCCAACTACCGTTGATGGCTTGAGCTTTGTTATGTACAAACACTAACGTGCCAGCTGTGCAGCGGTGTTCACGCGGTGGGGCTTGCGAAACGGCCAGCAAACATCAAGGTATAGAAACGCCGACGGTTTTACTTCGGTCTCATGTCATGCGCTATCGACGCGCGACACCTGTAATGGCCGTTCGATCAAAACCTTGGGCATTTTGTTCAAGCGGCCATGATTTTTAGACTCATGATTGAGGAGCTGTAGCCCAACGTATTGCTATCGCTTTCAACGCGTCGCCCTTCAGTCGAAGCTAGCCAATCTTTTGGCAAATGTTACGTTTTCTGGCCACCCTTCATTTATATTTTCATGTAATCGTACTACAGCTACACCTTTGTCTGCTTAAATTCCTGCTATCTGTAGTAATTACCGAAATCAGGCACGCTCCTACTGACTCAGTGCCGATCGAAACGGAAATCTGTGACCATATCATAAGGAATTTGGCTCTCAGTTCATCCAGGAAAAACTACAGCAGATGTTTTTTCATTTAGTTCCAATGTGAAGGCAGCTGGAAGGGTTCTAAAGGCAACTGTCTCTTGTGTGGACTGGATTAAAATAAGAACTAAAGGCATGTAGCATGTAGCCGTAAATTCCTAGCCCTGCGTGGAGTTTTAACACTCCACACAGAAAGGAGGCACAGCACCGATACTGCGATGGAACACTCACCCGTACTGTTGTTCCAGATGTTCCGCTTGCTTGGCGCGGCTACGGATTTCTTGAGGACGGAGCCGTGCTGCACAAGTGCCGACAGGTCCAACGATTTCCCACCGATGCTGCTTTTGGATGGCCACAACAACTTCACCTGGCCACTCGGATCATCGACACGTGACACCGCTATCAGCAAACTGGGCACGTCATATATGAGCCACTCTTCCCTGACCTTCCGCCGGGGCACAGCACCGATACTGCGATGGAACACTCACCCGTAATGTTGTTCCAGGTTGGTTATTTAGACCATTCTTACTGCTATGTCAGGAGCGACGATCGCTTCCTAATTGTGGTGTTGTGCCCCAGTAAATGGCCACTTGTATTGACTAATTGTAGACAGAGTGTCGCAGCGTTTTTTTTTTGTGATATGCTTTTGCTGCTCTCCGGAGATATTGAGTCAAATACTGGTCCTGATACTGACAAGATCCTAGCAACTGTCCTAGCAACCATTGAAAGAATTGAGTCACGCCAAGACGACATTGGAAAAGATCTTCATGCCTTTAAACACTGGGAAGCGTATGTGGACGTCGAGCTACGGCAGTTGGCGGCCGACTTCGTGCACTCGAGGTCGACTCCGTAAGGATAGAAAACAGCCAATCTAGTTCTTCATCTGTAGGGTCACCGGAGTCCGTTCTTTGCTTGACTGACAAACTTAGAACTATCAAATCGCGCTGTGATGATGCCGAGAATCGACTCCGGCGCACAAATCTGCTTTTTATCGGTATACCAGATTTGCATGATGAAATTGGTCGTCTGCGAAAGAAAAGTGATAGAATTTTGCTCACAGAACCTTGGCATAAGTATGGAACCGTTGCAAATCGAACGCTCGCATCGCCTTGGAAAGTACAACGCTGGCAAGTGCAGGCCAATTATCACTAAATTCACACTTTTCAAGGACAAGCAGCGTATCTTAGAAAATGGGTTCAAGCTGAAAGGTAGCAAATTGGCAGTACGCGAGGATTTTTCCCTGCAGACGTGAGTTTGTAGGAAAAATTTGCGTGACTTCGCGAAATCAAAAGGGATGCCATACCAACTGAACGTTGATAAGCTGCGAATTGATAATAACACATAATTTTACGATTGCCATGTCATGAGAAGTTGTTCAATCAACG
>NC_051156.1:117588905-117768904 GCF_013339745.2 Dermacentor silvarum
TGAAGCTTCGGCTTCTTACTGGCTGCAACCACATGGTCTAAAGACATATTTCGCCCAAACATTGCGCCGGGCAGCTGTGTCAATTTAACCAATGAGATCGGTCGCAACGGTTACCCAAGCAACAAGCACTGGTAAATTGTTGAATTGAGTACAGCGCGTAGCGCTGAAAAGAGAATAAATATTTGTTCATGCCTTTTTTGTGTGCGGCAAACAGCTTAAAGCCTCAATTAGCTTTACTTAAAATTACCACCACTTAAAATTAACCGGTTAAAAACGGCTTCATTTTGCTAAGCAGTTTCAAAATGAAACGGCACTGGTAGAATCTAAATACTGCAGTGTTGCTTAGTCCTCGTGCTACTGCAGAACGTTTCTGTGAATAAATGAGAAAATTAGATATTTTACCACGAAGAGCTCGTCATGAACAAACAAGTTGTAGCGAGTTAAAATCAACGTAAATGTTGTAGAAGTCATATATAGCCAGCGTTTCTTACATGCTTGTTTCACCACTGCAAGTAAGGTCGCTTAACTGGATTGTTTGATGCTATGACTTTGCGTTTATGCTTTTATAAACTACCTGAGATGCCGCTGAAGTGTGTAGAAGGGCGCATGAAAAATTCACACCGCTCTGAACTGAGATCCGTTGGCCGGCACTTTTGAGAAATATATTGTTGTCATGAAATAAGCTCGTTCAGTAAATTTTGAAAAAAAGAATATATCGTAAAATTATATTTGAGAGGACTGTCATAAGTGTACTTGCATAGGGAACGAGAGCGAAGAAACGGAAACGCGGAATGCGCCCGGACGCAGCCCGAACAGTAGCAGACGACAGGCGCGAATCTTTGCCTTGACGTCATGCGAGCGGCTCTCGCAGCGCCCCTCTTGTTCGTTCTCGGGGCTAATAACAGCTTACTTGTTAAAAGTGACCGCGGCATTTCACTTTGTGAGCGCGGGTAATGGGCAAGCATAAGGATGCTGCGAACATACACCACGGCCATGGTGCAAAACATATGCTTTCACGTGGAGACACTTATCGGCTTGCTGAGGAGACACGATCGACACGATAAAGTAGCAACGGCGCGCGCCCATCGGCCCGGTGACAGCAGCGGATACCTATCGGCGGGACGACACAACTTAAGTTATAACGTAGGCGAGAACTTGGGCACACGAGGAGTGCGCAAATAACACCAGCAACCAGAGAGCGGCGTCTGCACGTCACCGTCACGTCACCGCATCGGCTCCGTCGAGGTGATCCCCTCTCCCCAACGCTCTCCCCTCACCACGGTGATCTACTTTTGCACGTCAGTCAAATATTTCGGATTTCCTGAGAAGCGCCGAGAGAAAAAAAATCTATAAAACCACTAAAACTGCTAAAATATTTTCTGTATTGAAGTTGCTTCATCTCGCCGACATGGAACCGCTGCCGGGATGGGACCGATTGACGGGCGCCGTTGCTACTTTATCTGGTCGATCTCGTCTCCCGAATGTCCTCACCTAAATATTATATATCTTATACCGTGACCGCGGCGTCGAGGCACAAACGAAAAGGGCGCGAACGCGGTCAGGGACGCTATACATTACTCTCGACGGTGCACGGTGTAATAAATATAACACTCGCCGCCCGCCGCGGCGGAGAACGCGCACAGATCGTGTTGGCTGTATTAGATGCACCGACCGCAGCTGCCTGGGGGCGCTGCGGCTTCGGGGAAAAAATCAGGGAAGAGATTGATACGATGTGATTTGATATCTTAGTCATAGGTAGAGGTACAAGGTAGACATTGAGGAAAACGGGCAAGTTTGCACTCGGTCGTGCAAAGCTTAGGCACAGCGAAAGTTTTAATCCTCAAGTCTTACTGACTACTACTGCTAGGTATTAACTTATAATAGAATACAATACAAGTTTATTTGTTCTTTGTGGTACAGTTTGAACACAAAGAGCGGACGCCGAGCAAAAAGCTGCTTTTTGCAGCTTGAGAAACGCCCTGCGCCCGTCGGTCACACGTCATTCAGACAGATGCATTGTACGCACAAAATGGATTAACAGCAACACCAACGATTGTTTAAAGCTACAACATAAAGTTCACTGAGTTCACATACTTGCATCGGTAAAAAAACACACACACAAGCTGACTAAATGAAATATAAATCCCATATCTAACATAGACACTTCTACTGAAACGTGCTGGTATCAGTAGGCCAATATTACAACCATTTGTATAAATAAATAAAGGAATGGCATGTGCAACACTCCTCAGTTAAAACAGGTCAGAGAAGTAATTGCTAAACATTTTCAAAGATATAAAGGTGGTTAATCCGCATGCGCTTTGAAATTTGTTCAACAAAAATGTTATTTGCATGAAGAATATTAAGGTACCTCGGTAAGACATATGATGGAGACTGTTGGCGATATGTAGTGCGACAAAAAGGTTGGCACCATAGGACAGAATTTCGGGTATTGCAAGCAGGTATGGGACAGTTTAGTTTGAATAAGGACAAGAGTCTGTCATTATTACCCCGTGTCTGGAGTGCTTCTGGGAGACCAGGGATACGCCTGTCTGCCGTACCTCATGCCACCCCTGAAAAAGCCCCAGACAGCTGCAGAAAAAATGCAGGATGCATATTTAATTTTATCACTGATTCTGTGCAGTTTGGCGGTGTAGAGGTATCTTATGGTGAGTGCCATAGAGAACATGCACCATTTGAATGAAAGGATATATAGTTTAAAAAAGTGCTTTGTGCACGAAACAATGCAGCTGGAAAGTGTACCCCTTGTTACATGTTCCTCAAGAGCTGCCATGCACTTTATGTAGTGCCATAACGCACTACTCAACATACAGTTTTGATGGGAATGTACGACAGCTGTTTGTATAGAGCAAGTTCGAATAATTAAGCTCATCTGTGGCCTGACAGGCCGACTGATTTATGTGAACTAATTCTGCTGTAACTGTGTACTTTTGTGCAGATAAAACAAGAGCCAAATCAAAGCGAGGAACTCAATAGAGAGAGCATTTGGAGGTTGGAAGAGGCGGTTTGGCTGCCTGAAGAGAAAGCTGCGAACAAACAAAGGAGAGGACATGTGCAATAATAACAGCATGTGCATCACTTCACAATGTGGCGTCTCAATTGCGTGATTTGGGGTTGAATGGCAATGAAGAATAAGGTGCAAGTGAACCAGGGCCTGCACCAGCTGACACTCCTCGAGGCTACCAGCTGCGAAGGCGGCTCATTGAGAGACGCTTTTCGAGCACTGCAGCTCACCAGAATGCGGACATAGACTGAGCAAACCACAGACCATTATAACATGATGACACCGCTAGTGTGTTATTACAGGACATGTAAACATTCGTCGTCTTATGTAATGTGTATGCCCTGTTTCCTATCTATAATTGTTGAGCAATGGCTCAAATGGCACATTACACGAAATACTGTAACAACTTGTTTATTTAGAGCTACTGTTTGCCTCATCACCAGCCAGCTGCTTGGCAAGAACTTCCGCTTTCATTGAGGAGACCTTCAGTTTATCCCTCAGAAGCCGCAATTGCATCCTGTGCAAAGAACTTCTTTTCTTCTCCTCGTCAGCATATTGCAGTCTTTTCCATTCATGTTCCTCTTCCATCATTCTCATTCTGGCTGTGTGCTCTGTGGCTCTTTGGCATCTTTCATCCTGCAACGCTTGCAGCCGGGAGTTCAGTTCAGTGGATAGCTTCTGCTGCAAAAGCGCACGCCTGCTAACCGCTGTGACACAGTGCATTGTGACAACAATGTGACACAGTGCATCTGCCCTCACTCTGCCTGCATGTTTTTTTTATTATTTACTCAACACCGTGAAGAGAACAGATCCCACACACTGTGGGAATCAGTGAAAGCGAGGCTTTACCATTTGCATGAAATAACTGGTCGTTGCATAAGTAGAAGTTAAACAGCATTGAATACACGCTTCGGCGGCATTCTGTGCAGATGCGTTGCAGCTGTCTCGACACACCGTATACAGCGGTGAGCTTTGCACAACGATTTATCAAACCTAGCAATGTCACAGAAACACACACTGTAATATTGCGTATAGAGGCCGGTCGTCACAGTCCTCCGCGTTGCTCTGCGTCATTCTGGCAATTATATCAGCCACGCGATCGCCCGGTTGCGTTGATGGTGGTCGGTCGCTATCGTAGGGGTTGTTGACCCGTTGCGATAGATCGGGAACTGCAGCCTCGATCTGCAACAGCCGATCAACCATCGGTTCCGGCAGCGGCCCACCTCCTGCGATAGACACCGGCTCGAACACAAGTGCAAACTCCAATATAGTACGATCTTACCTGTAGCCATGGCATCCCTTATTTCCTTTGCTTTTTCTTTTTTCCATCACTGCTTCATGTTGTCCCATAGCTTCCGTAGTTGGGCGACAGTGCGCGGCCGCACATTTTCGGTGCTGTTGAACTCGGCAGTCAAAGCTTCCCATGACTTCAACTTTCTCGTCCGCGACACGGTATCGGATTTCTTGTTCTCGATTGAACACTTGTACTTTCGTACAAGCTCTGTTACGAGGTCCTTTTCGACGTCGCGGTCGAACAGCTTCCCGGGCATGCTTTTGGCGTACGCGGCTATCAAAACCTGTCAGAACAATGACGCGTTGGTCAGAAGCGTGGTCAGAAGCAGTGAGAAGCGTGGTTAGCGTTGTCATAAATGTTCAGAAGGTTGTCGCCAATGTTGCTAGACCAACATTTTTGCCTGCCGCAAAAGCAGAATATTAAATAAAGCAGAACAATATGTGCACCTGCCTAGCAAAATAGCAGTGCGCACGTCAACATTTATCGGTGCGCATAACAAAATATTACACATATGCTTGTTTTCTAGCTTCAAAGTTAACGTTTATTTATTATTTCACATCTACCCTCGAACCTAGACTCGTGAAATAAGCACGTTACCTCACTGAGGAGGCCCTTTCCAAAGGAACGTTGAAGGAAGCTTTTAGAATACACTGTAGGCCTGAAGGAGCTCCTTGAGGTAAGGAGGCATGAAGGGCACCTACGTAAGGTAAGGAAATGGTCTGAGTTAACGAGCGTTTCAGAATACGGCTTTCAGTCTTGAAACACGTAGATCACGCAGGCTAGGTGCCTATTTTTCACCGCCCCGTTTCAAAGGGGAGGCCATTATTGCAACATCAACATCACTGATCGGGCCGAGCACGGCGAGGAATTTTCATTTTCCTGCGCTGGAAAAAGCGGCAGGTGGTGCAAGCTGTTGTTTTCACCACGCGTTGGGCCACCACACTCAGCTCCAAACGCGCTGCGCGATGCTCCCTTCTATCTTTTTCCTGCTTCCATGGCTGTAGCACATACAGTATAGGGGCTTCCAACAATAATAGTCACGACCACGAGAAAAAGGAAACGCACAGGACAACGCTGTCGTTCTTTTTTTTTGTGCTCGTGTATATAATTTCTCGAACCCCCTATAGTGTCATCATGCACCAAATGGTGCAGAAAACTACAATACTAAAATGTAGCACATACGCGGGCCACAGCGGTGTGAGGGGCGCTGCGGCTGAAGGGCCGATGAGGCCGAGCCCTAACCCAAGAAACCTAGGCCATTGCGCCGAACAGTATGTGGTCGTGCCGTGGGGCGGAGTCTCAACACCTGAAGTATATTTCTTACACCGTGCGACGATGTTGTACTACGGGGAAAAAGTATATTGCCACACATGCAAAGAAGAGACGACGCGAACGTGCACAGTGAGCACCGTGGTGTCTAAGCACAAACAGAAAGGACGCGATCACGGCGATTCTCTTCTACACCTCCAGGAGGGATATTCTGCATGAGTGGACTGTCCCTTTCGGACGTTCCTGATTTCCTAGAGCTGCACGAGTGAGGAGGAGACAGGTGCGCTGGCCAGTCTCCTTCTCGCTCGTACAGCTGCAGCCAATCAGCGACAGCCGAAATGGACAGTCCACTTGGTGGACTCTTACAGAATACCACCACAGGGGCCTTCCTCCTCAGGTACTCGCTTCCCTCGCGGCGGCAAACGTAATTTCGACGATTTCACCGACGGCGCATTACGCTTGCGCGTAAAACGGCACCGCCACCTAGCGCCCACTCAGACAGACCTTAAACGGCTGCGGGAAAAGGGCTTTGTCTTTCAGTTTTCGCGCAAGACATTTAGGTTTTCTCGCATATTCGAATGACATTCCGAAGCTATCATGCGTGCAGCTTTTGTGTAAGTCGTAATTACGCATTTTCTGGCGCTATTGACTATTCAACATTCATCTAGTTCAATAAGGCACTTGCGCTTGGTGGAGGGCCTAGACGAATACGGAAGTATGCTGCAGTTCCGCACACGTGCGTGCGCGCGTGATGTACCTAGCTTCTGGTGGTGATGCTTGTGTAAGGTCGTCTAACGTCGCCAACAGCTTCACTGTACATGCACTTTCACAGGTTGAAATGGAGGCGCTTTTTTTCTTCTGTAAAGTGACATTCAAAGCCATTAAAATAGGCGTTAGTCCAATTATAGACAGAATCACGAACTGAAATTTGAAGAAAACACAAACGTTATGTCCCTGAAACAGCCGTCATTTTTATAGACCATTTATTAAAGTGTAGCATTCCGCAAGAACACTCGTCACATAAGTTTGTAATTACCGAAAAACCTTGCACATCACGTAATTTAGGTGTGCGGCCTCGCCGCGGTTCGTACGTGTCGGAACGGAAAGTAACACATCTGTCGCAGATTCATTTCCTTGCTCGGTACGCGTGCACGACGCCAGTGGGTTATCACGAGTGTCCACGTGAGCATACCGTTCAAAAAACTTGTGGTTGCAGTTATCCTGCACCTGCCTGCTTTTTAACGAAGGACGCGGGCATGTCATTCTATTGCCATACCTGCCCACTTTCCCGAATTTCTCGTCAGCTTTACGAATTAGGGCTCATTTGATGATTGTATGAGCGTTGCGTCAAGTTTATGCAAAACAAATTCTGTTAATGAAAATGTGTAGTTCGTAGGTCCCCAAACCCTCCGTTGGAAGTTATTCTTTGCGGGGTGAAAGAATGCAAGAGGGTACTTATTTCAGGCAACATTATATAGAAAGGTTCCTGAATCAATCGCTAAAAACTTCACATATTGAAGCAATGTGTTGGTGTTACTATTTGATGTGCCAAGTTTGTTGTTGCCTGTGAAAATTAAATTATGGGGTTTTACGTGCCAAAACCAGTTCTGATTATGAGGCACGCCGTAGTGGGGGACTCCCGAAATTTGGACCACCTGGGGTTCTTTAACGTGCACGTAAATCTAAGTACACGGGTGTTTTCGCATTTCGCCCCCATCGAAAGTTGTTGCCTGTGTGCTGCTTCAAAAGGTAAATCATGTTTAATTAGGTGCCAATGTGTTCCTAATAAGGCGTATGCGGAGGGCAAGAGAGAAAGAAGAGTTTAATGATTTGAAATTGCGAGAGGTCGGCCTGAGGTAGATTCCCCTAGCCAGCTACTCTGCGCTGGCGGAAGGGGAAGAAGGAAAGAAAGAGGGAAGAAATAGGCACATTATGGGTGACCATGACGACAGACGGAGTATACAAAATATACAGCAAGCAATTTGGCTTACTCAAAGCGTACAGTACAGACCCGTATTTTTTAAAAAAGTCAAGTAACACCTGGATGGCCTTAAAACATGATTTAACGTCCGGACAAAATAACGTCCAACGATAACGGTGGGCTGTGGACGCGCATAAGAGTGTTTCTCAACTTGTGTCACTCTTCCACGCAATGAGGATGGTCGCTCAGCACATGACCTATAGTCTCGTTCACATTGCACAGCTCACAGTCTGGAGACTTGGTTCGTCGCATGAGGTGCACCTACCCACGCGTAAACGCTACCCCCCCCCCCCCCCTTGGTCTGTGCAGCAGAGTGCCATAGCTACGTTGAATTTTTGGTTGTAGCCTAAATTTCATGGTAACGCACAATCTCTGGGAGCCGTCTGTGGTGATTATCCGTATTGTCCCAATGCTTTTATGTCGTGTTTTTGGATGACTCTTGAGAGAAGGCAGTTGGCGTCCTCTCTTGAAAACGGAATTGTAAGCAGTGACTCTGGTTCTTCGCGTGCTTTCTTCGCTTTGGCATCGGCCAAATGGCCGTTGCCGATGTAATGTGTTGGCCATTCTCTTTTGCTAGAGTGTATAGCTCGGCAGTTTGAAGAGCCAACGCTCCGTACGAGCTTTTTTTTTTTTCATTACAACTCTAAGTAGCTTAAGAGCGGATTTTGTGTCACTGAAAACTGTTCATGCTTAAGGAGGCTGTCGCGAAATATGGTGAACTGCCTCTCTGATTGCCACTAGTTCTGTAGATTTTGGTGTCGTCTTGTTACGCAGAAGAAACTGTCGAATGAATAGATTCGCAGATACGACGAAAGCCGCACCAGACGCATATGACGAGACCGACCCGTCTGTATGCACATTCACCGAGGAACCATATTCTTTCGACACATATTCAAGTGTTCGATGTCTGAGGCCAACGGTAGGTATTCGCGATTTTTTTTAGAAATTCCGGGAATAGAGAGATGTACCCGTATTTTGGACATTACCCATGGGGGAATGCGTGGAAGGTCAGCAGGGGCAAAGTATGATGGTATGGTGGATTCTTGTTTTTTAATGGCTCTTGAAAAAGTGTACTACAGCTGTATGTCGGGAATTGTTGATAAAGGGTGGCGTCGGTGAAGGTACAGCAGCCGCAGGAATACTCGAAGAGGTTCGCATGGTAGATAGACAGGTAAAGGGGAGACGCGAGCTTACTCAATTGTACCGTAAGTTGAGGTGCAACGTGCAACCCCTAGACATGTTCTCAGCATCCGTACCTGGGCACTTTCCAGCGTACGCAAAATACGGCCTCATACTTGATAAAACTGGCAGTATATGCAGAAAGTAGCCGATGTAGAGAGCCTGGTACAGCCGGAGTAGCGAATGCTCAGATGGGCCCCACTTTATACCGGCCAGAAAGTGAAAAACTTGAGCAAGTCCGGTTATCTTTTCCTTTAACATTGCCACATGCTTCGACCATGAAACACCGCGGTGAATGACAACGTTTATAGTTATCTGTGGTAGGTCACATATGGAGTGACACTGACATTGATGATAATTGGATACCGACTCATAATCTTCCGTGCGGACGATATCGCAGCGCACTTATATGTAGCCTCTTGCAGTGCTTGGCGCTGCAGGTACTGAGATTCTAAAGAAAGAGCTCGATGCAGTCTTGCACCAACTTGCGGTCCCATTACTGCGGACGCCCATATGCGTTTCTCGTCGGCGTAGGTACTAATGCGTACTGTATCATGCATCACTTTCACAAGGCCAATAAGGGCAACATTGAAAAGGCTCGGGCCATTGAGGCACTCTACGAACCACAACATGTCTTCTCGTTTCACCATCATTCGTGGACATGAGGGCTGTGCGACCATTTAGGTAATTTACAATCCACATGTAGAGACTGCCATCGATGCCCAAATTATTGAGGGAATCAAGAATGGCATCGTGCAGTACATTGTCATAGGCACATTTTATGCCTACGAAAACTTCTACAAGTTGACGTCCCCTATTTTCGTGTTCGATCGTGGACACGAGATTAACAACCATATTAACTTGGATGGTCTGTAACAGACCATCCAAGTCTAAATCCGGTCAACATTTCAGCATAAAGGTCATTTTTTTCCTTGAACCATTCTAATCCAGTCAGCACCATCCGTTTCATAACTTTACCGACGCAGCTAGCTAAAGCTACTACTGGCCGGTAAGATAAGCGCTTAAGGTAAGTTCATAAGCGCTTTTCCTGGCTTTAGGAGGGCCACCAAACGGCTGGTTTTCTATTGTTTCGGGACTGTACCGGACAACCATGTGGCGTTATAGTACGACGGCAGAACTTTCCGACCTTTCACGCCAAAGTGGCACTAGAACAATAGGAAATACCGTCAGGTACAGATGCAGAGGATCGTCTCAAAGCACCAAGTGCAGCGTCCGATTATGGCATCGGGCAAGGAAAGTCAAGACGAGCGTCTTTAGTAGGTGGTGCGGGTCGATCCAGTGTGCGACAGGTTGAAATAACTGTACTGTAACTCTCTTACAGAAGCTTCGGCGACGTGCCCTTCCGTCCGAGATTGGTGAAGTGCTAGAGCACGGAAAGGATGTTTTTGCTCACGAGGGGCACGAAGACATCCTACTATCTACCAGATCCTAGAAAGTGGCTTTCGAGGATCCAGCGACGAACAGAGGGCCTCCACCATTGCTTGCCCTTTTTCAAAGGTGACGCCGTATTTTTCATTGAGCTAGTCGACATAAACAAGGTCTAATGAAGAATTAGTCCGCCTTCACTTCTTTTCTGCTCGACTACCGATCGCGCGGAGCCGTTCATTGTTCATATCAATTATCGTTCTGAATGTAGGTGCAGTGATACACTTCGTTGCCTTCTGCACATCCGATACAATAATGCCTTCTATGTCAGCTGTTGAAGTGATGTCTCCACAATGCCCTTCGACATATGTAGAGAATGTGGACAAATCAGTGCAGCGTACATCAGACGCAGTTGATTGCACAAATACCTTCATCTGCACAGATGTTGGTATATTATCGAACCCATGCATTTGTACATTTCTACGTCCGTGCACCAGCTTACAGAGCGCAGGTGGCTCTGACGTACAATGGTGGGGTCTAAGGAACTGCCGTAGGAAATGCCACGGATGTAGGTGGGAGATTACCAGTCAGACCTTCAGTGTCTATGAAATTCATAAAGTAACCTTGACCTTCATAACCTTGACATTCATAACCTTGACATTCATAACCTTGACCGTTCATTGCGGCACTTCCCCCGGAAGGATGGTGAGCATCGAAGTATGCAATAAGAAACCGAGGGCCTGAACAACATTGTAACACAGTCGATAGGTAGGAGAGTTTGTAACCGTCGTGGTGGCTCAGTTAGCTAAGGCGTTGCGCTGCTGAGCATGAGGTCGCGGGATCGAATCCGGCCGCGGTGGCCGCATTTCAACCTAAGCACCTAAGCTCCAATTGCCATTGGCTGCGATGCCATGTCCTGCAGCATGTGGCGACGGTGCATGTTATCGCCCTTGGACCTTATGCGGAACATCACGGTGACGACGATGGCAACAATGCGGCTGCAGTGCCCATTTAATTGATATGGCAATAAAAATAAAAGAGTAAAACTCCTCAAGAATGCTCCGTTTGAAATCACATTTCTGAGGGAGGTTCCTGTGATCAAAGTAAATTATTGGCTTTAAAAATGAAAATTTTAACATTTCGGTACCCGGCCTCTCGTACCCGGCCTCTACAGGTGCGATACTCGTTCACTTCGCCAACGGCATGGCGGCTCCCCGGTTTTGGAGTCCTAAATGTGTGCCTAGCGCGGTCGTGAATGCACACATCACGTCGCAGACATCTGGCTGACTAAAGGTGTGGCTTAGTGCGTCGTTGGGCCCGTGATGGCGCCGACAATAGGGTGGAGGTGACGACATGTCATGAATGTATAAAATGAGTGTATTGATGACGTTAAGAGGTCTACAAAATGTATAATAACTTCGATTTTTTTTTTGCCAATGACGACTGCAGCATCAGTCAAGAATGTAACTCCTCACCGATCTTTCATTGTATCATGACTTCATTGTAAACAAGATTCTGGTTGCGGGGCCCAAAATAACATTATCTGCTATATGGTAGGCAATTTGTCTTCTCATTTTAAATGCGATGGACATAACATGGCTTCTTCCAAAAGAAACTGAACAAAACAGGGCGAAGAGGAAAGTGGAGAGTTTAAAGCTTTTTGCCAACGGTTGGGAAAAGGCATTAACGTCATTCCATAGCCAGCCAGATATGAGTGAAACAAGCGGAATAGGACGAGGAGATGCAGGGGTGTATAGAAATTTGCCAGTGCCGCGGGCTTAAAAAAGACGAAGCCAAGTGGACGTGCAGTCACTGTCTGCGAAATCGGCTCAGCAGAGGAGCCATGATAGCGTTACAACTTCCGTTGATGGCTTGAGCTTTGTTATGCACAAACACTAACGTGCCAGCTGTGCAGCGGTGTTCACGTGGTGGGGCTTGCGAAACGGCCAGCAAACTTCAAGGCATAGAAACGCCGACGGTTTTACTTCGGTCTAATGTCATGGGCTATCGAGGCGCGACGCCTGTAATGGCCGTTCGATCAAAACCTTGCGCATTTTGTTCAAGCGGCCATGATTTTTAGACGGATGATTGAGGAGCTGTATCCCAACACTCCGTATTGCTATCGCTTTCAACGCGCCGCCCTTCAGTCGAAACTGGCCAATCTTTTGACAAAAGTTACGTTTTCTGGCGACCCTTCATTTATATTTTCATGTAATCATACTCCAGCTACACCCATGTCTGCTTAAATTCCTGCTAGCATTGTCGTAATTAGGGAAATCAGGTACGTTCCTACTGACTCAGTGCCGATCGAAACGGAAATCTATCACCATATCACAAGGAATTTGGCTCTCAGTTCGTCCAGGAAAAACTACAGCAGAGGTTTTTTTCATTTAGTTCCAATGTCAAGGCAGCTGGACGGGTTCTAAAGTCAACTCTCTTTTGTGTGGACTGGATTAAAATAAAAACTAAAGGCATGTAGCATGTAGCCGTAAATTCCTAACCCTGCGTGGAACTTTAACACTCCACACAGAAAGGGGGCACAGAAAGGAGGCACAGCACCGATACTGCGATGGAACACTCACCCGTGCTGTTGTTCCAGGTGTTCCTCTTGCTTGGCGCGGCTACGGATTTCTTGAGGACGGAGCTGTGCTGCACAAGTGCCGACAGGTCCGACGATTTCCCACCGATGCTGCTTTTGGATGGCCACAATAACTTCACCTGGCCACTCGGATCATCGACACGTGACACCGCTATCAGCCAACTGGGCACGTCATATAAGCCACTCTTCCATGACCTTCCGCCGGGGCACAGCACCGATACTGCAATGGAACACTCACCCGTACCGTTGTTCCAGGTTGGTTATTTAGACCATTTTTACTGCTATGTCAGGAGCGACGATCGCTTCCTAATTGTGGTGTTGTGCCCAGTAGATGGCCACTTGTATTGACTAATTGTAGATAGTGTCGCAGCGTTTTTTTTTTGTGATATGCTTTTGCTGCTCTCCGGAGATATTGAGTCAAATACTGGTCCTGATACTGACTAGATCCTAGCAACTGTCCTAGCAACCGTTCAAAGAAATGAGTCAGGCCAAGACGACATTCGGAACGATTTTCATGCCTTTAAAAAGTGGCAAGCGTCTGTGGACGTAGAGCTACGGCAGTTGGCAGCCCGACTTCGTGCACTCGAGATCGACTCCGTAAGGATAGAAAACAGCCAATCTAATTCTTCATCTGTAGGGTCACCGGAGTCCGTTCTTTGCTCGACTGACAAACTTAAAACTATCGCATCGCGCTGTGATGATGCCGAGAATCGACTCCGGCGCACAAATCTGCTTTTTTTCGGTATACCAGATTTGCATGGTGAAAACTGGTCGTCTGCGAAAAAAAAGTGATATAACTTTGCTCACAGAACCTTGCCATAAGTATGGAACCATCGCAAATCGAACGCTCGCATCGCCTTGGAAAGTACAATGCTGGCAAGTGCAGGCCAATTATCACTAAATTCACACTTTTCAAGGACAAGCAGCGTATCTCAGAAAATGGGTTCAATCTGAGAGGTAGCAAATTGGCAGTAAGCGAGGATTTTTCCCTGCAGACGTGAGTTGCTAGGAAAAATTTGCGTGACTTCGCGAAATAAAAAGCCATGCCATACAAACTGAACGTTAATAAGCTGCGAATTGATAATAACACATACCTTTACGATGCCATCTCATGCGCGGTTATTCAATTTACTCGATAGCTAGAACGGAAGCAGACGGCAAATATTACCGGTCATTCGCAACTACAGCGCCTGAAGGATAAGCCGCTACGTTTATCTCTTGCCTATACTAACATACGTAGCATTCTATCAAAACACGTTGAACTAAAATCGCATCTTGAAAACTGCGAGTGTGATATACTAGCTCTGATAGAAACTTGGCTTCATTCGGGTATTTTGGATCTAGACATTTTACCAGACACTAACGATTACGTTGTCTATCGCAAAGATCGCGAAGGTAAAAAAAGAAGCTGCTGTTTTCATTGCCTTTAAAAGTCGCATAACATCATTTGTTGTAGATATTCCCAGCCCACTGGAGATCCTATGGGTCTGCATTACATCATCATTTACTAATTCATTAATTGGCGTCTGTTACAGACCACCGGACAGTTCTCCTTCTTTCATTTCCGATTTGCACACCATTCTCGATGCTATTTCAGAGAAATATCCTAAATCCAATATATTCCTAGCGGGTGATTTTAACTACCCTGATAAGGATTGGCCCTCTTCAATTTCCACCTCTCGCTCCTCGAATGAATTCATTAAACTCACCCTTGATTTTTCTTTAGTAGAGTTAGTCGACCAACCTACCCCAGGAACTAACACCCTCGCTCTCATTCTCGTGTCAAATCCCCAGGTTACTAGTGCCGTTACTGTAATTGATGGTCTCAGTGACCACAAAATCTTGAACTTAACTATTATCATCCTATAATATTCACGAGCTGTTACTCCTAAGCGCATCTTCAATTATAAGAAAGCCGACTGCACTGCCATTCACACTGGTCTCGAAACGTTCTGCGATGCATTCATACCATCTTTTCTTCCCGTACACTCGACGAAAACTGGACAACTTTCAAGCACAAGCTATTGGCACTAATGCATGCTCATATACCGCTAACCTCATTCCGATTTAACGTATCAAAGCCATGGTATCACAGATCTCTGCGAACTCTACAAAATAAAAAGAAATGCTTGTTCAAGACAGCTAAGCGACTAAACACTCGTGCCTCTTGGTTGAAACAAAAATCCTGCGAAACCGCGTATTGTCGTGCCGTTCGTTAAGCTAAGAACAAGTTCTTTTCTCATGATTTACAGTCCCTGATGACTAACAATCCCAAAAAATTCTGGCGTGCTATTTCCCCGACCTCGTCTCCGACTAACGTAGCACTGCAAGATGGAAACAGAAATTTGATTGAAGAAGAAAAATGTACCGATGTCTTAAATATTTCACATCCGTATTCACGAAGGAAGACTGCTCAAATATTTCTACCATTACTGACGCCACTTACAGGTATATGAACCGCATTCAATTAACAGTCGAAGGAATCGCATCCGTAATAAAAAAAATTAAGGTATCCACAAGCTCTGGTATTGACGGAATCAACACTAAGATTCTCAAACTAATAATAATTCCCTGCTGTTTAATTCTTTACCACATCTTTAATCAATCATTATCCACTGGTACACTTCCACATGATTGGAAAATTGGCAACGTGATAACCATCTTCAAATGTGGAAATAAAAACTACGTAAATAACAACGGGCCCCATATCCCTCACTAGCATTCATTGCAAAATACTAGAACACATAAATGCATCTAATATTGCCCAGCATTTAGAAAATAACCATTACTTTTTTCCCCAACAGCCGGTTTTAGGAAAGGTTTGTCTTGTGAAACCAGCTACTAGAATTCACTCATCTATTTTATAATATGGATGGTACCACACTGACAGACTGAATATATGTCGATTTTTCTAAAGCATTCGATCGTGTAAATATTGTCCTCTAATTACTAAACTGTCTTCCCCTAATCTTGATTCTCTAACTATATCTTGGCTCCTGAATTTTTTATCATCACGCAAACAGTTTACATGGGTTATTAACACGTCATCTCCATTTTCTGACGTTACTTCTGTTGCTCCTCAGGGCAGAGTCCTGGGTCCTTTATTATTTATTGTCTGCATTAATGACCTTCCATCTCATATGTCATCAAACATCCGTTTGTTTGCCGATGATTGCATAATTTACCATGAAATTATAACTCAGGTCGATCATCTGGTACTACAACTTACACATACAACTTACACATACTCTCTTAGCAATAAACCTTTATTGGCAACGGACCACTACATGTACCTTGGCATTAACTTCACTTCCAAACTATCCTGGGCAACACACATTGAAAAAATTACGACTACAGCATCGCGCGCACTCGCATACCTGAAACGTAATCTTTACTCGGCGCCATCTATAACACGAAAACTAGCATACCAGACATTTGTTGGTCCACAACTCGAATATGCATCCTCTATCTGGTCACCTCACCAATCATATTTAATCGACTTAGTAGAATCTGAGCAAAACCATGCTGCACGCTTCATCAACCGTGACTATAACCGTTACTCCAGTGTGACTAACATGAAAGGCTTCGTTATCATTACCATCCCTGGAATTACGCAGGAAGATAGCCATATATATGTTTATTCCATAAAGTAATCTACATCGCGCAGGTAAATACCTTGGCACTATCAAAACCTCGTCGCATATCTCGCCGGCTTCATAATCAGCATAGTTTTGTTCGTATTTTTGGCCGCACCCAAGCCTTTAACGCATCTGCGCTAGCACGTGCCATTATTCAATAGAATGACCTCTCTGATGATGTAATGTGTATTCATGAGCACGCAGCATTTAGAAATAAAATACTAATCATGTATGACTGTGTTTGTTAACCATATGATATCTTGCAATCATGTTTATACATTATACAGGGTGTTTCAGCGAACACTTTCAAAATTTATTTAAGGTTGCCTGTGGCAGATAGCCCAATTCTAGTTAATGAGCTGGTCTACACTAAGAGGCGGACATCACTTGCACAAAAAATTCAAATGCATCATCGACTAATTAACAAAAATGCACTAATTAAGTTTTTAAATAATTACCTCATGGACCATATGGCAATTTACAAACTGTAGCCATGGAGTTCGCGAGGCTGATACACTTAGAATTAATTCTCAGGATGACACCAGTTTCGAGACATTAACTCCCGAACTTTCCCGAGAAATGCCTTGGCGTTTCAGTTAATTTTGTGCTTGAATGCATAAAGCGACGTTTTGTTAAGATACTAACTGGAACGCCAATGCATTCCTCCGCACAGTTCGATAATTAATATCTCGAAACTGGTGTCATCCCGAGAATTCGTTCCAAGTGAATCTGCCTTGCGAACTCCACGGCTACAATTTGTAAATTGCAATATGGGCCGTCAGGTAATTAGTTGAAAACTTAATTAGTGAATAATTGGTAATTATTCAATTATGCATTTCAATTTCTTGTGAAAGTATTGTCCGCCTCATGAACGAAAATTGTGCTATCTGCCACAGGCAACCTTTAATAATTTTTGAAAGTGTTCGCTGAAACACCCGGTATATCGACAGCATGTTGGTCCGTTCACATATGTATAATACATACTACGTGTCTTATTATTAGTGTTACACCTATGTTATCTCTCACATTTTTCCATTGTATTACACTTGCTTTTTGAATTTCCTTTTTTTGTGTTCTTGTTAAAAATTCATTCTATAGTCCTCCTCACATAATACTCCTCTGTGGAGCTTGTGACACTCGCCGGGGTGGCTCAGTCAGCTAAGGCGTTGCGCTGCTGAGCACGAGGTCGCGGGATCGAATCCCGGCCCTGGCGGCCGCATTTCGATGGAGGCGAAATGCAAAACGCCCGTGTGCTTCCGTTGAAGTGCACGTTCAAGAACCACAGGTGGTCAAAATTAATCCGGAGCCCTCCACTACGGCGTGCCTCATAATCAGAACTGGTTTTGGCACGTAAAACCCCAGAAAGAAGAAGAATGGAGCCTGTGAGGTATTTGTATAAATAAAAAGAAGGGCGGGACACGTCGAGTACAATGTACGGACAATTCAAAACAAATGTTGAATTCAAAACGTAACATATCAATGAAAACGAAATACACGCGATGCTCTGGAAATAACATCAACATGTGTTCAGTTTAAAATTTAACATCTTCGTTTGCTTGTCTCCATTCGGCGTAGTCGCCAGATCGAGTATACGGAGGACAACCTACCGTTTTGCGTAGGTCCAGTTTTTCGCAGCTGCGTGATGTTTTTTTCCCGCCAGCGGAACCGATGAACAGAAAGAGGGAATGTGAAATTGCAGCACCGAGACCAGCACGGGCTTCAAATAAAAGCACGGAACCTTGGCATGCCATTGATGCTTGCAAAGAAAACAATGTACGTGCATCTACGCACGTACAGAGCGAGACCAGATTCCAAATACGATAGCGAGGGGGTCACACTATCCTATTGGAAAATGCAAAACGAGTGACCTCAAGTACGCTTCAACTGGAACGCTTTAGTTTGTGAGTGTCCTATATTTCCGATGTTATGGAGCTCTGTTCGACGCGCCTTGTCATTCCGACGGTACTGAATCAACTAACCGAGCGAAAGATAGACACAAAGGAAAGAATAAAGGCAGAGATGTTGACTAGAACAGAGGAACAGGTTTGCCACCTTACACTGCGGGACAGGCAGAAAGACAAGAAAACATGAGATATTATGAAAGCACGGAGTGGTAAAACAAGAAAGTACTCTAGTCATAAACGCCATACACCTTCCGCAATATTTACCTGATTCCCGATGCTGTAAAGATAATTGGCTCAGTGTTTCTTCTACGACCAACTTTTTTAGGAATGACTGGTTTGTTTGAATAATTCGTCAGGTTTATCATCAAGACTAAACACTGCAGAAATAAGGAAAGCGGTGTTTGAAGGGCGCTGGAATAATTGGGCCACGTAACGTTCAAAGCACGGGGTTTTTTCACGCGCAACTCATTCCATGCAGGGGAGTGTTTTTTTTTTTTCAATTAGGCGCCGATGGAAATTCGGTGAGGAATAAGACATGCAACCTCATTTTAAGCAGCATAACCTCATAGTCACCTGGCCACCGCCGCGAGTGTGAATAATTAGTAGGCAGTCCGATTAGTACAATAAGAACAATTAATATACAGGCAGGTATCCGAGGTGATTTTTTTCACCTGTTGAGGTAGATAACTTGAAGGTGATCTCAAAATTAAAACTAATGATTTCCACATGAAATCAAAAATTGGGAGGATGCTTAAACTTCGCTTTTAGGAGTGGAAGGCGATAGCATGTGTTCAGAGATCCCTGACTGCTACTCATGGTTCCCGACGACTGCAGCTTATGCAACCGTAATGCTTACTGGCAAACACTGGCGGCGAACGATATGCACGTAGGCGAGCTTTCTGGTGGAAACGCGGCCTCTTAGCTGGGCCGATCCCGGAGATTGTGCACAACCACGCCAAAGAAATTGCATCCTTTTCAGGTTTCCGTATTTGTTTCGCACTTTTAATATTTCAATCTGAGAAGATTTAACATGAAACGCATGCGCTGTGGGCGCTTTGTTTCATGACATTTGTTTGTGGATTGTCATTCTCAAAATTCCGAGGAATAGCTTTACCAATAATGCAAGATGAGGTATGAGCAACATTAATGATAGAATGGTGTGGCATACCTAAACGTAAAGGTATGCTTCCCGATACAGCTTTCTGTTGCTCAGTATGTGCTATATAAAAGTGTTCTTCTCAGTGGGAAAGCAGCCCGCGAATACACGCAGAATTGCCGCGCGACTGGTCGCTCGAGGCAATTTGCGTGTATTCGCGGGCTTCTTTCACGCTCGGAAGAACACTTTTATGTAGCACGTACTGAGCAACAGAAAGCTGTATCGGGATTTTTTCATATTGCTCTACAATTTTCTCATTGACACTTTGATAATTAGGGCAGTGCCTATCGAGTTAGATTATTAATTACAATTAGCTAATTAAATCTCAATAACGAAAAAATTACTGGCGGCTACTCCACTGTACTGGAAACAATACGCACTAGGTTTGATTCCCGTAGCGCCGTTCCTCTCTTTTTAAATCGTGCTGCGGGATAGCTGGGACACCCTGCACAAATACATATATATATATATATATATATATATATATATATATATATAGAGAGAGAGAGAGAGAGAGAGAGGGAGGGAGAGAGCGTTTGCAGGAACTGTGCCACCGACGGGCCGTAGCAGTCTCATCGACCGGTCTTATATTGGATTAACATAGGGGGTAGCTTTGAATAAAGTTGAGGACGCCCGAGTGCCAAGCTGGTGAATGGACACGCGAGGAAAAAGAAAAAAAAACACGTTCCACTGGTTTTACCTGTGCTGCCCTTCTCGGCGACACTGACAGCGTCACTGTTGGTGCCATCTTGATGGGCCTCGACCATGGGACGGTGGCAGAGAATGGCACTCATGTCTTTGAACCACCTTCATTTAGATGGTGCAGCACCGCTCAACATTTGTAGCTCGTTTCCTAGCGAAAAAAGTACATTTTTTCGAAAGGTGACTAAATCTGGCAGAGCCTTTCCGTACATATATGAGCTCAGCAAAGCTACTTACCTTATTGTATTTTCCTTTCAGATTTTTCCAGTGAGTTCGCAGCTGTTGCCAGGTCCGTTCATAAACTGTGCGAACCATCTCCTCGTGAACCCTTCTGAACTGAACTTGATTGCTCTGACGGCGCCAATCTAAAAGCTCACCAATATTCATTTCCGATATTTTTGCAAGGACAGCAACGGTTTCCTCGAGGGAGAAATATGTTCGCGTAGAGCACGTTGCGGTGAGCGAAGTTGCTTTAGGAGACGCCATTTTGTTTCTGCTTCGGGCGCTGCTGTCTCGCAGCTTCACCTGCATGACAGTCCCGCAGCTAATTACTTCCGATAATTCCTAATACGACGACCCTGCACTTACATGCTCCGCGTGAGTCAACTCGCGCCCGTAAATCTACCATCGCCTGGCGCATTAATGCGATGCGCCTTCCTAGCGCATTACAGCTGTTTACATGAATGCGATTAGCTAGAAATGCAATGCGATGTGACACTGTGGTATTCATGTAAACGCGGCTACCGACTTGAGGCGCAATAACGCTTAGCTATTCCAAATTCTTTATGTTCCAATTCTGCGATTAGCCCTCCACGATTGGTCGGAAAAATTTCGCGCCACCCCAACTGCACCTTTCTGTCACGCCATGTCACGAAAACCGCGAGAACTGCCTATCTGATAGGATGTGTATACTTTGTTTAAGCGCCTTTAGGGTGAACAATAGCAAAATAATTATTTCTGATCGGCGCCTTTTCAGCCATTAGCCCTAAGCCGCTGGTCACATGTTGCGCCCTACTCTCCTGTTTGTTATGTGACGTCACAAAATTGCGAAAACTTACCGGGTCAATATTGATGCAAGACGTAATTTTACATCACGCGTTCGCGTTAAAGATGTAATAATATGTCGAACAAAACTCAATTTTTGCTGAATAGCCGGAGGCGGGGGCGTTCTGCAGGAAATAGAAAATGGCTGCCAGCCGATGTCTCTGGCACTGGCTGCTCAAAGAACCGGATAGCATGGTTTATTTGCGTATATAATTTTTTTGCATGGCTGTAAAAAGCTATCGAACCCTTTCGGCACGTTTACGACATCGGTCTGATAACTCTTCTTAGCTGAGGATCTGTTCTAGTGGCATTTTTAACATTTCGTTGCACGCCGCCGCGATTGTCGACCAGCCGCCGCAAGCTAAGGGGAAGTGGACCAATCGTAGACGCCGGCACCGCCATCTTCATCCGGTTATCTACTTTCACTGCGCTTGCTCGGCCCCACCGAAGCCAGCCAATTAGATAAGAAAACCGGTCAATGTAGGGAATGATATTCACTTTGAAAGCAAACAAAAGCGACTTCCTATAAACGAGGTGAGCGTTTGGTTAGGCTCTTCAAACAACGCAGCGGTTTACCGCCGGATGTTTGGTTTGGTGGTTACGTACATTTAACACCCGAAGACAGGAATAAAAAATTAATGACCGATTCCACTGTGTAAAGGTCAATGACCAGCGAAGTTTGGCGCACGACAGAGATGTGACACAGGATTTTGAACAAAGATACGAACATAGTTATTTTCCTGAATGGTGGTCATCGTAACGATAGGTATGCAGACGCATTCGCGTATCACCTTTTTTATTAAATATGTCCGTCACGTAAGGCAATGAATGTCTCGTACCCCCTTAACCAATGGCTCATACCCCCGTAAACGCGGCCTCCCCGTTACGACGACAAAAGAGAACTAAAATTTTACGATAGAAGTATGAGCAACAATAGAGCCAGCTGTGTAAGAAAATGACGAACGCCTGAGCAATGGCATGAGCGCCTTCGCGTGGTTGCGCTGAAGGGCGCGAACGAGCCAGTTGTACAAGACAACGCCACGGTCATTGCTGATGATGACAGCCTTTTGCACAACGGAGCAAGCTCTGGAAGAAGTCGACGACGACGGCGAATGCACGAGCAGTGGCACGCCAACAAGCCTGCTTTCGAAGACGACGACAACGCTCGAGCAATTGCTGATAATGATAGTTTTTCCGTGCGCACGCCGCAAAGCCCCATTTACTAGCCATAGACAGCTTCCCTGTAATAAGAGATTGGAATGGTTATAGTTTATGGGCCCTGGCGTTTACCATCACGTATGCGTGAAACTACTGCTCCTTGTCTACCCATCTTTCTCTTTCTTCGTACCATTATCTCTTTTCATAACTGCAGGGTAGCAAACCACACTTGCGTCTGGTTAACCTTTCTGCTTTTTTCTTTTTGTTTACTCTCTCTTTGCACGTTAATGCCTCCTAGGGGCAGGTGCGTTTCGCTTTGTGCATTGAATAAACAGGGACAATCTGGGAACGTTTTCACAAAGCACTTCGTACTCCTAGCGGGATTTTTATTCTCAGGAGCTAGCCTAAAGAATTAGCAACGATGTGACTAACCAAGGTTATCCGCCAAAGTCAAATACCGCTTGCGAAGCAAAAAAAAAAAAAACATTGTGAATTCAAATCCACATATAAAATGGCAACACCTAAAAAGAAACAGCATTTCGCTAAAATTTAGGCGGACGCGGCAATTTAAAACAAGGTCGTTTTTCTAGAAAGGTGCCCATGTTCGCGTGCTCCCGAAGAAATTCAAATGGCATTCGACTTTTCTAAACTAGCATTCACATAACAGCATTGCTGGAAAAGTGAGTGGTTAAAACAGCCAGCCCGCTTTAAAGCAGTCGGAGTGCTTCAACGGATCCTGTGGCGCGGCATAGCATTGTACGATCCTGTTGCCCGCGGTCTGACTTCTTCAAAAAACTGTCAGCCCTTCCACTGCGGTGGAGATAGAAGACCAGCGAAGCTGTACTATGGTGGGAATTATGTATTTTCAAATCGACTATTAAGATGTGATGGTTTAATCGTTATTTGAACTATTAAAGAATGAGAAATATATATGAACTGGTGATTTTTATTTATTTAGTGACCACAGGGACCATGGCCTTATGGTCACTACGGTATACCGTTATAGGGGTTATAGGGTGTACGGCAAAATTTGGCACGTTCTTCGTAAACACACCATCAACGCCGCGCGCGTTCGGTGAGAACGCGGGCAAAACGCCGTCGCCGTCGACAACAGTTCTGCGCGTTGCTGTAACTGCGACAAGGCCAAGTTTATACAGCTCATCAGAATTTTGAGAATGACAGACCATAAACAAATGTCATTAAACAAAACACCAGCAGCGCATGCCTTTTTTGGTAAATCCTCTCAGACTGTGACTGAGTCGCCAGTTTCCCTTGCGCCCGGTCGCAAGATGCGCATTTGGTGCCGAAGCTAAACGTCGCCCCCCTTCCCTCCCTCCCGTCCCTCCACGTCCTTTCTCGCGACTAAAGAAGTCGTGTTTGCTCTCCGCCGCGCGTTCGCTCCCCATGAAAGCGCGGTTCCCTGCGCGCGGACACGACCATCGGGGACTGAGCCCTTAACAGCTTCGCTGTAAAAGCACGAGGCGCCCTAGACTGTACGTGTGCGTGGCCGCTCTCCCAGTGCGGCGCATGCGCGCATGTGACTAACCTAGGCCGCCTCTCCCCGAACAGTGCAGACAACGGCGTTTAGCCATTCCGTCACGTAGACATCGCGCTAGCGCGCTTATCAGTGGCCCTTACGAATCGCCATTGTCCGGCCGCGAGCCGTTCTTTCTGAGGAACAACGCAACGAGTGACTGCGTGCCCAGAAGCGCGAATGGGTGCGCCAATTACGCGAAAGAGCGTACGCAGCAGAACGTACGTCCAGTGGTTCAGAAGCATTAGCCGAACAAGAGGTCATTGGCCAAATACGCCGCGACGACAGCAGAGCCAACAATGTCATCGGCGCCGGCGGGCCAACGCCATGGACGACAAAGAAGCCAAGCGCAAGCGCGAGGCCCGCCTACGGCAAGATGTGGCGTTTTTCCCGCGTTCGCACCGAACGCGCCCGGCGTTGATGACGTGTTTATGAAGGACGTGTGAACGTGTGTTTATGAAGAACGCTACGGTGTACCGTAGCGACCATAACGCCATGGTCCCGGTGGTCACTAAATAAATGAAACCCACCGGATCATGTACATTTCTCGTTCTTTCATAGCTGAAATAACCAATTACACCATCACATCTTAATAGTCATAATTGGAAATAAGCATTTCCTACAATGGTACAGCTTCGCTGGTCTTCCATCTCCTCCCCAGTGGAAGGGCTCACAGTTTCTTTCTTTCTTTCTTTCTTTCTTTCCTACTGCGTTTATTTCTTCTTATCTTCGTGACATACACATCAATTTTAACAGAGAAGAAGCCATGATACTACGCCGACTACTGATGGGTAATTACCTCGACGGCACTCGACTACACGCGATATACGCCTCAACATATACAAGGGACTGTAAATTCTGCAATACACCGAACACCCCTTACCACATGGTCTGGGAATACAAATAGAGCCCGCGAACAACGCATATATACCCAAGCACCAACCGAGATCCAGTGGGAGGCCCAGCTGACAAGCCCAAAACCTGAGGACCAGGTGAACAGGGTCCAGGCTATCAGCATAGGGCCACGGCTAGCTGGAATAGTATGGCCGCCCACCTTCAGGCATCAACACCTTGGTCTCCGAAATAAAGTTTATTCACTCACTCTCATGACATTACTTGATCTACTCTGTATGTGCGTTAAAAATTTCAGTCCTGAATTTCTCTATCATGTTTAAGACAAATGCATGCGATCGAGTGGAAGATACAGAGAATTCGACCTTGTTCAGGTGTTCTCGCAGACTATCAATATTGGCTGCGTAAATAATAAGTGAATACCTATTATTATTTATTATTTATCAAGAGTCTGTATATAATTAAGGAATAGTAGCATACGCGTATCTATGAAATGAAGCAAAACTAAGTATCGGCTACGCTTCAAAGCGGCGGCCGCACGTTTAGAAGCACGCATGAAATACTTCCTCATGAAGTTAACGTACTCCGCAAGTACATGCACTGTTCAAGTGTTTTCGCTATCGTGGCGCAAATGCTGCGATCTTTCTTTTGCTATCACTAGTAAGTAGCCTGCATGAGTTGGCCGGTCCTGCAGCTCTGCAGTGATAACTGGGGCATTTCATCTTGGCGCCTTATGCGCCATGCTGGCAGCCCGCTCTATGAGATGAAGCAAAACTAAATCTCGGCTATGCTTAGAAGCGGCGGGAGCATGTTTATAAGCACGCATGAAATAATGACCCATGGAGTTAACGTACTCCGCAAGAGAGAGAGAGAGAGAGAGAGAAATAACTCTTACTTTTACACCAACGTCCGGCGCCCTTAACGTACTCCGCCAGTACATGTACTCAAGTGTTATCGCTATCGTGGTGCAAATGTTGCTATCTTTCTTTTGCTATCGCGAGTAAGTAGCCTGCATGACTTGCCCAGTTCTGAAGCTCTCCACTGATAACTGAGCATTCGGCCTTGGCGACTTATGCGCCATCCTGTCAGCCCGCTTTCTTGCAGCGTACAAACCGACAAGCCTCCAACAAAGTCACACCTTCCGACCGAGCTCCGATTCTTATGTACGTGTTTCCTTAGGCGTTTACGCCATGCGCCATACCACTCCATCGGCGTCATGTTTACAACAACTGAGCTCGATTCTATTCTCAGTCACTGATTTCGCGTTCTCCCGGCATAGCGCATTCAAATCCAGATAGCGTGTTCATCTCCGAGATTACTGCGCTTAATGACTTCTGAACATAATTGGCGCAGCAATAGCTTGCACTCCACAAACGTGTCAATGGTATACGCGGACGCTCGCTAAGCAAAGTGTCAAAATAAGCAGCCTACTTGAGCTCGTAACATTCATCCACTTCGGACTTTCAAGTATGTTTAGTCAGTGCCCACTGCGCACAGACACGGCCAGTGGAAAGTTTTCGATGGCGGCCCAGTTCCTCTAACTACAGAAAACAACTGATGGAGCTGAAAAAAATGGCGCCATATCAGTTGGAGACAGAAGGCATTGCATATATGTTGTGATACTCGCAATAAATGCTGGCGCATAGCTTCAGTGCTTACCGTTGCAACCGTTATTGTGAACTCAACACGTTCATCTTGAGCTCATATCCTTATCAAGAAACAATGGAGGCGATTCATGATAGCCCTTGTTGCGCCCAGCAGTAACCTATACGGAAAAAGCGCAATTTGAGTGAATCTGAAACAACATCTGAAACAGGACACTAATGAATGTGGTTATCTTGGCTCATATTACTCTGGTTGCCGTTCCAAAGTGCTCGTAGTGCAAAAGCGCTAATCCTCAGACTAGTTTGAGAGAATTTTCATGGAGGTGACAGGTTCACGAAAAGAGTATTCTGGAGTGGCATGCGTTACCACTGCAGACGTTGGAAAAAAGCATCAAGAACACTTGCCGCGTGCGATTTTTGATATGTATTCACATTCGGTAAGCATAGAAGATGATACGACATCCAAGAAATATGCTACGACATGGGGAAACATACGTGTGATATATTATGCAGGATGATCTGCGAATGCGTCTAAATAAAAAAGAGCAGCCGCCAAAGAGGTTCCTTTCAGCCGGGAAAGCTCATCTTGACCTACGGAGAATAGTCGCTGTGGCCATGGGAGCTTGTTGCTATGCAGCAAACTTTTAGGCTCTTTTATCTGAGGAAAATTAAAATAAATCGGTTTGCTTCCGGAAGCTAAAGTGCTCCACATATTTTTTCTGTCTTACCAATTACCCGAACCACATGCGTTTTCCTGCGAACAGTATATCCCCTTCGCTAAAGTGAAACTACGAAAACCTGTTGCACGTCTGAGCTAGTGGTAGAGGGCAACGACCCGGCAGCGTTGAACGATAGCTAACTGTTTTTTTTTTTTTTGCTCTTTTTAGCAAGGTGGGAGGGTCGACGTAATCGCAGCTGTGTGTAGCAGACGTCCACAATGAGGTTGAAATTGTGGCCAGCCTATGATTTTTCTCGAATCGCTCTTTATAATCATGCTTACGCAAATATAAAAGAACCAATCGTATATGAGCAGGCGCTCGCGAGACATGGAACTGTATATTATTGCTGTCTAAGCTTTTATGCAATACACTAGCTAGGTAACAAGAAATATTTACTTTTTTGTGGCATACTCTGGCCTGCTTAGGTGTTTTGAGGAAGTATGTAGCAACTAATTATTACGTTTTCCGGGCTACATAATCTCTAAAATCTGAGTGTCCTTGTTTCGAGCTAGGAAAGCATATCAGAGGAGGAACCCCGCACAACGTCTTTTCTGTTCAATAAATGTTTATTGAAGCAACTTTAAAAACAACCGTGAGCTATTTCGTGATTCCTTAACGAATTTTTTCCTGCAAATAAATACATTCGACTTGACCTTTAAATCTACATTTCTATCTGTAAACATCAAATGTGCGCCGTGTATACGGCGCACATTTGAAATACGCTATTCAGACTCTTCAGGTAATCAAATATATAATGGGTGATTTATATAGTGATTCTAGTTCGATTTCACAAATTATTGTCATATTTTGTAAATGTAAGTAGCACATGAGCGCTAAAATGATCGAGGGTGAGACAACACTGTCCCGCCCATCAGGGCTTATAAAAATTATAGCCACCACTTTTCGCTCTAATTTATCGTTGCTCATATTCCCTCAATCACATTTTTGAACCCACCGCTTTCTTGCTCAAAGTCCGAGGACATTTCAGAATTTAGGACTTTATTACATTTTTTTGTATAATTTATCACACTTGCTCTGTGGATATCGGTTTGCAGTGTTTCGAGATTTTTTGTGGTCAACTATCTACTCATTATGTCTCAGGCAAAAATTAAAGATCACTCCCCTTCTAAACGTATATTATCTGGATCCTGGGACACGAATCCTTGGTGGGAAACTAAGCGGCTCACGTGACCGCCAGAGAACATTTACACCGGGCAACTCAACCAGGACATCTTCCACCGCCAGACCAAGACAAAATTATAGAAAGCAAATATTACAACATTCTAGGACATTACACAACAAGCTTAACAGAGAAGAAGCCGTCATACTACGCCGACTTCAGATGGGTGATTACCTCCACGGCACTGTACTACGCACGATGTACTCCTCAACATTTACAAGAGACTGTCAGTTCTGCACTACACCAAACACCCCTTACCACATGGTCTGGGAATGCAAAAAGAAACCACGCACAACGCCTATCCAAGCACCAACAGAAAACCAGTGGGAGGCCCAACTGACAAGCCCAAGACCTGAGGACCAGCTAGGGCTGGTGAACAGGGCCACGGCTACCTGGAATAGGGTGGCCGTCCACCTCGGGCATCAACAGCTTGGTATCCAAAATAAAGTTTATTCGCTCACTCACTCCTTCTTTATCTCCACTGCATTTTATTTCTTTTTTGCTACGCGACAGCCCTTTCCCAGACAGAAAAGTCAGCAGGTGAGAAAATCTCTACTAGGTATGGCTCCAACAAAAAGATTGGTTGACAGTGCATGTAGCGAAAGTTTATGCGCGGTTACACCAGATCCAGGTGCAATGGTAATATTTTCCTTTATTTTTATGCTGTTGAAGAAACTGAAGAGGAAAAAAAAGGCAGCGGGAGCCCAGCGCGCAATGGTCCCCGTGCACTTGCGTCGGCGATCGTGTTCAGTACAGCTGCGGCCCGGCTGCTCTCCAGCCAGCCAGATTGTAACGTAAGTAAGTGTGAGTTACGCAGGCAATTCGCCATTTTGTCATAGTATTTACTTCTGTTTAGTTTTTCGTAGGAGCTAGTATAATTGATATAAACTTCAGTTATGGTCGAGACCAAATCCCTGTACATGGTATCCTGAACGACAGTACTTAATGGCAAGTCTTTATTTTAGTGTTCTTATAGTTTGAGTCTGAATACTAATCTCTTCAGCAACGAATGACTACCAGTTGCCTTCAAGTACACTACACGAACATATATGTAATGAATACACACTTGATGGCAGAGTAACCACCCTAATAGCGTATTTCTTCCTTCTTGTCGTAGTGCCGAACTGCTCTCCATTTTTAAACAAATGAAAATGACCAAAAGTGAAGACCCGCGCGCTCTTGAAACGACACCTATTATCTATGACATTGATGAAATAAGCCTTGTACTAACTCATGTATATAATCTGGCTTTAAACTTGGGTGTGTTTCCACAGAAAATGAAGAAGGCAAAAGTTATCGCTATACGTGAAAGAGGCTCCAAAAACGACCAAAATAAATACAGACCTGTGTGGCTTTTAGATATGTTCTCAAGGGCCTTGAGAAAATAATATTTCTGCTCAATTCCAGGTTTATGAAACGATTTCACCTTATCACCAAAATTCAATTTGGCTTAAGGACACAATCCTCTACAGAGTTGGCGCTATTAAGGCAGAAAGAAATAATTATAAACAACATAGACATTAGAATTGTTACACTAGGCATTCAAGGGTACTTCCCCAAGGCCTTCAACATAATAAGTCGCATTAAATTGGTTCGAAAGCTTTCTACATATGGAGTAAGAGGGCGGCACTTGAGCTGATCACTTGCTATATCAGCGACGCGTTAAATATGTCGCACTTGGTAATTCAAAATCGAGTTGCAAGCACATTGACATGGCGTACCCCAGGGCAGCATCTTTGGACCTTTGTTATTTATTATTTATGTTAATGATTTAGTACACAGAGATAGCGAAGTTGAATACGTCATATACGCAGACGATACAACCTTATTTATTTCAGGAAGTGGCGCGAACAGGCTCATAAGCAAAGCGAACGTAGTAGTAAAAAGATTACAAGCGCGGTCTGTGAAGAACGCTCTTTTGATAAACACAGGCAAAAATAAAGCAGCTTTGTCTCATGCGTATTCTCTGCCTGTATAAGTTGCAACTTCAGCACAAAGTTACTTTTTTATCGGAAACTGTGAATTTACAGAGGAACCCAAATCGCAGAATGCAAGCATTGAAATATGCTCCTCCGTCAACTCTAAGTAAGCATAGTTTAAATAATTGCTCTATCAAAACATCTCTTATGAAGAGCCTAAAAATATTTTTGGTGGTTTCTTTATGCAGTTCCTGTAGTTGTATTATTATGTAGTTTGAGATTTAAGTTCTGTTATCATAGTACTGTTTCTGAATAGCTTATTATTGGTTACAGTGTTTTGTTATTACGAGTAGTGTTCGCAATATTTTTATCGAGTTGATCATCCGTCGGCATGAAACTGCTTGATGTACTTACGGGAGATGGGAGCTTTGTCAAGCCGCGATACGGTGGCTTTTTTTCCCATCTTTTCAGCCATGTGATGTATTAGATGTCTGGAACAACAACAAAAGAATAAAAAAGGCTAAAAAAGAAAGAAAAGGAAAGTGTGT
This sequence comes from Dermacentor silvarum, assembly GCF_013339745.2. Lineage (NCBI taxonomy): Eukaryota > Metazoa > Arthropoda > Arachnida > Ixodida > Ixodidae > Dermacentor > Dermacentor silvarum. Next base: position 117,619,597 of record NC_051156.1, read on the forward strand.
GCGTGTGTGAGGGAGAGGGAGAGAGAGATAGTAAAGACAAGGATGCATGCCAATAACCATTGAAGAGCTTGTGTAGGAGGGGCTTAGTTTAACAAGCGTGTGGCTTTAGGATAGGGTGGCGGCAAGTTCATCTAAGCGGGCAGATGCAGCACAAGAAGCGCTTTCAAGTAAAAAACTGGCTGTGGCTTAACTCATTTATGCCTGGGTGGGCGTAGCGAGAGGTACGGTTAATCTTATTGTATGGCTTGGTTCTCTCTGCGGTTTCATCTTTATCGTTTAGCTTCGTACGTCTGAGTGCTTAGGTTTGGTTGTTACCTCTCGTTAAGTTATGGTCATTTTTAAATTGTAACGCATTTATTTTGAAAGCCTTCATCTTGTTGTTTCTCAATTGCCACAAAGACGGCCCGATGGCCGGTGAGGCGGGAGGATAAGGGGTTGTCGTCCAGTGACTTTAACAAGTTTCGTGTGCTATCCTCATCTGAATTCACTCACCTGGCCGCTTCGTACTTACGACGCTTCTCGAGGCGTGCGGCTCGTTCTTCCTCCGTCTCCTCGGCTCGCTGCCTCCTCTTCGGTATCGTTCCGATGACGAAGCCTGGCTTCTTTCAGTCTCTCCGACTCACTTTCCATATCTGCCGACGAATCCCACCAGAGCCGCCCCCCCCTTCTATATATACGATGCAACGCCAGCGCCTCCTCTGTTGCAACGCGGTTTCACCGGCTCCTCCTCTGACGTCATGCCAGATGCAAGCGGCGAACGCTTGCAACACAACTGCGGCGGCGGCGCGCGTCGCCGCGCCGTGGTAACTCGAGCAGACGATGCCAGATGGCGCGGCGAGCGGCACTGCCATAGGGAGCCTACATTGCATGTAGGCTCCCTACACTGCCAGCTGCGGCGGTTGCTGGGCAAGGCTCAGCTCGTGGTGCGGCCACCGGCCGCAGCGAAACGGCGAGAATGCGGCCAATGTAGCTCTCGCTACAAAACGTGAACAGGGTCAGCGCACGGACGGTGACTTTTGCTGTCTGGTGGGGTGGACAGCGTCCCGCACAGTGCTCGTGAGGAGGGTGTCATGACGGTAAGACGGCTCTGGATGAAGCCGCGGTGTCTGTTTGTTTGTCTGTTTGTTTCCACTCGAATGGGCTTCGTTCCCGCAGCCAGGGGATAATGTTGCGAAGGGGTGGGGAAGAAGGGGGTGGCGCGCCGACAAAAGTGAAAGCGTTGTTCAAAGCACGCTCGCGAGCAGACTAGAAAAGCGGGTGCCTCAAACTGATATGAGCTTAAAAAATAAATAAAAGAGAAAGTGAAATAAAGAAGAGAAAATAAAGAATAAAGATTTGCACTTACCCGGTTCACGTTTTTACCTGAAACCGCTTCTTCTGCTGCGTCGGCCCACTAAGTCGAACTGCTGACAACCCTACCTTGAAATTGCACCCTCGGTAACCCTTTCAACCCTGAGTTTTCTCCCTTTAGGCATACAGATCCCTTATACTCCTGTCACACGGGCACTCGATAGTCTTTTGAGCAAAAAGAATTCTCACGAAAAAGAGTTTCGCCCGCCGACACACTAGAGGGAGCGATCTCTTTTTCAGGAGCGGTCTTTTCTGGAAGAGGAGTTCGCCGATCTCCTTTACGGCCGAAATAGAGTAGCCTCGAAAGCAGTGGGCACCCGCAATTATCATATATTAAAGAAAATAGGTGAAATAGGCGAAAATGGAAAAGAGACATCAAAACTAATTTTGATGTCTCGCAGAAGGTGTAGTAAACCCAGCAATGCTCATTTTCTTTTGTACTCTCGTAAGCAGGTTGAAAGGGCTGGGGATGTCACGTGATGACGCTCTTTAAACTACTACAATAAATCTTTGTATTAACGTTTCATATGTTAAATTCATTTAAAAAACGTGTAAACAATAAGTTTTCACTTTATCTTTCGAGGTACATAAGTTTTTTTTTTTGGCCGATATTGTTTCAAACGCTAGCGCCACGCTTTCGGTAGCGTGTCTAGAAGGAAACACTAAGAGAAGATCGTCGGCACCGCGTGTCTGCTGCGCAACACCTCCTAATTCAAAAGTCTTTCAACTTGGTAAAAGACCTCTTGCGTAAAAGAGTTTTTCCGTGCTCGCTGGACAGCGGTATCAGACATATTTAGTGTGGAAAAGCTCTCAGAAGCAGGATACAAAAAAAGAAATTTTTTTTACAATTTTTAGCATAGTTACGGACATGGCATCAAATGAAGCCACCAGGGCTCAATGGTATATCAACAGGTTATGTATTCTTTGAAAAAATGTATAGCTTTCTGACATTTTATATTGCAAATGCTGAAAGCGTTGGATTTTATTTATTTATTTATTTATTTATTTCATATACGTCACAGGCTCCAGAAAGCGTATTGCGTGAGGGGGGCGGTACAGATAACAAGTAACAATTGTGGAGCAAGAACATGTTATACGGTTACATAAATAAGAACACAACGAGAATCAAATAATAAACAAAGAACGCAAAATAAAAACAAAAAGAAAGTAAGGTGAACTAACAGCTGTTAGCTTTCCAGTATGCAGTAAATCAAACAATCTTAGCACAAATGCTTACATAAATACACAACAATGAAGTTAAGAACAACAAAACTAAAACAAACACTGATTTTTAGTGAAGTACTAGCCAAATATTGCACCAATTTTTTGTCTGAAGATTACTGGGTCATTAATGTCAGCGATGTTATCAGGAAGACCATTCCACAGCGCCCGCCTGGGCTTATGTTTATTCCACGTGTTGTTTGCACGTAGCAAAGCTGAGCAGTTGAATGCATTGGTGTGACCGAAGATGCGTTGGAAACTGAGATGATTATGCAGACGTCTAGATGTGCGAGAGGGACGAACGAGCGGTAAAGTAGACGGATGTACATTGTGCATGATTTTGTGCAGAAGACAAAGCAACGCTATATTCCTGCGTGATTCCAAAGGTTAAAGTGACAACGACAACTTGATGTTAGTTACGCTCGAAAATGGGCTATAATCTCTGGCAATTAAACGTGCAGCGCGGTTTTGAATCGACACGAGAAGGTGGATTAGATATGCCTGATGAGGTGACCATATAGAAGCTGTGAATTCGAGCTGGGGTTGCACTAATTTTTGGTAGGCTATCTTTCTGGTGAGGGAAGGAGCGCTGCGAAGGTTACGTTTTAGATATCCGAGAGTGCGCGATGCTTTAGCCGTTATTTTTTCAATGTGGGATGACCATGAAAGGCTCGGTGTTAGAAGGATGCCAAGGTACTTGTATGAAGATGTGCGAGCGACGATACTATTGCCAAGTGAGTAGCTAAAAGTAGAGTAGGATTTTTTGGCAAGTAGATGTCATTAGATTGCATTTGTTAGTGTTCCGGGTCATTTGCCAATCCAAACACCAGTTAGTGACACATTGAAGGTCATGTTCAAGAGCGATATGATCAGCAGGGGAGCGCATTTGACGGTAGATAACACAGTCATCTGCGAATAGTCGAACACTGGATGTAATGTTAGATGGCAAGTCATTGATATACATTTGGAAGAGTAAGGGTCCAAGGACACTTCCCTGAGGTACGCCTGATGTTACGTTACTGAAAGGGGAAGAGTACTGATCAATGACAGTGGACTGCTTTCGAAAAGACAAAAAGTTTCTTATCCAAGAAATTGTTAGCTCGTCGAGGTTTAAGCATGAGAGTTTAGAAATGAGGCGACAGTGAGCAACGCGATCAAATGCTTTAGAAAAGTCTATGAAGATTGAGTCAGTCTGGGCATTGTCAGCCATATTTTGAAAAAGATCCGTAGTAAATTCGATTAGTTGTGTCTCACATGAAAAGCCTTTTCTGAACCCATGCTGATGTTTAAAAAAGAAGTTATTACATTCTAAGTGGTGAACGACATTAGTAAATATGATGTGTTCGAGTAACTTGCAGGGAACGCTTGTTAGGGATATGGGACGGTAATTATTCGCGTCGCTCTTGTCACCCGACTTGAAGATGGGTATGATTTTGCCGACTTTCCAATAATTCGGCAGCTCCCCTGTTGACAGTGACTGCTGAAATATATGACTAAGGATTGTACTGGGACTACTGTATGCTTTAGGATTTTCGTGTTAATGCCATCAAATCCGGAACTAGTCGATAATTTGAGATTGTTAATCAAAGTAGCGATTCCAGTGGCTGTTACGGTAATAGGAGTCATATATTGGTAATCTAAGTCTGCCATCTTCGGCATATTGGAATGGTCTTCCTTTGTGAACGTGGAAATGAAGTAGTTGTTAAGAACAGATTCGCAGTGCTCTCGCGGTATGGGAAGACCAGTGCTATCCACCAGTGCGGGAGTGTCAGTGCTGTTTGAAGGAGATATGGTTTTCCAGAACTTCTTAGGATTATTTTTTATGAGTGATTGGAGGTCATCAGAAAAGAATTTATGCTTTACATGACGAAGGGAACTGCAGTAGGCTTTTTCGCAGGCTTTATGTTTATTCCACGATTCTAGCGTGTTGACACTTTTGGCTGCGCTGTATAAACGTTTCTTTTTGTTTTTTAACGCATTCAAAGTTTTATTAAACCGTGGTTTGGAGCAGTTGGTGCGAAATGAGATCTGGGGTACGTATTTATTTGCTAGACCTAGTAGTTGTTCTTTAAAAAGGCACCAATTTTTGTTGACTGATCGTTGAAAAATTGTTGCGAGAAATCTAGGTGAGAAGCTTTCTAAATTACGGTAATGGCATTATAGTCTGCTCTTTTATATTCAAATATTCGTTTTGTTGTTAGATTACACGTACATGAAGGTGTGCGAACTGTAAATTCTAATAACGAGTGGTCACTGAACCCATCAGTGATTGAAATGGCGCTAACTCTTTCAGGTGCTGTTGTGAGAACAAGGTCTAACACGTTTGTAATGCGCGTTGGTTGGAGAACTAGTTGCTCAAAGTAAAAATCAAGGACCAGCTGTACAAAGTCATTTCCGTTAAACGGTATGTTTGCTCTTGTAATGTTCAAACTAAGAAATATAACTGTATGAAATATAAAAAGATGATTTTCACAGGTGCTGAGACCTCCTGGTCTAAGTGGCCGTTCGCGTTGAGTTCTTGATATTCATAGGCCAAGCTGTTCGAAGCGATCTTGATTTTCTTTTCATCTAGCGAACAGGTTGGGCCCACGAGTTCAATAAGTCATGTTTTTACAGCGAAGCTATTAAGCGCTAGTTCCACCCCCCCCCCCCCCCCCCCGATCATGTGCGCCTGTAGAAAAAAACTATCATAAACAGCTCAATGGGCGTCGTTTTTTTCCGCAGCTAGCACGTTGGCAGCTCTTGGTTTGCGCTCGTGCCGTTAGATGCCATGCAGAGCACGAGTGCGTGCTCGTCATGCACTCGTGGCACTGCTTCCGCGTTTGTCGTTTGCTTCCACAGCTGGCTACGTTGCTGATGAGGATAGTTTTTGTTGACGAGCACGAAAAATTCACGGAACCCTAGCCATAAACAGCTTCTCTGTAAAAAAGGCCACCCATGGGCGTTCGGCACATCTGTAACGAAGGCAATAATTACTGACGACGCGTTGTGACACACACATATATATATATATATATATATATATATATATATATATATGTATATATATATAATATGTACATATATCATGCCAGTATATATATATATATATATATATATATATACGTATGCCGGTCGTATGCCCATCGCAATGAAATATTTGCGAACAACAGATAGCGCCTGTTACAGTTGAGATAAACGTCAGTTATATGAAATGTAAAACTTGTTATCAGCCATGATATGGAGAATGATGTTTAATTTTTGGGTGATTATAAGTAAATTTTGTTTTAACTTTTTAATAAAGCGTTCATCGTACTCGTGCCCTCACCTGGTGGCAATATGGCGTTTCTTTTTAAGAGGAAAAGCGATTCCCCAAGGAAACAATTTTTCTTACTTTTTCAAAGTTTTTTTTTTTCCATGGGCAATAGGAAAAGAACATTCATGCTATCATGCAATGGGTTGAAAATGAAGATACGCCCATAATTCTGATCTCACTCTGGGGAAGTAAGGCTAGATCCCATATATTTTAGGCCTTCGTTCAAAGTTCGACGCATGAGCATAATCATATAACAGCATTTGTAGAGGGACTTGCTCGTATTTGTTTGACGTAGAGTTACAGAATAGCAAATTTTGGTTTTATGTATATTCTCACATTGTGAAACCATGATTAGTTTCGCAAAAACATAAAGTATAAAATATGCTCCAACAAAAACGCAGGACAATTCCACACGATGATCTCCCAGTCTCTAACGAATTCCTTCTTCCAAAAAACGCAGCGCAGGTTTTTCCTTTTTTGTGGCTTCTGTGGTCCGTGCTTGATATATTGTACGCGGCTGACATCGGCCTGTAAAAGTGTACAAAAAAGAGACCGAAGTGGCATCATTCATTTCCCCGTATTGTGTCTTCCGTGTATGAGACATGCCTGTGTCACTTTTTTTGGTAGGAATTTACGTTACGTAAAAGAACATCCGGCGATGCCTGCCATGCGATGAATCAGCTCATCCATTGGTATGCAGCTGCGTCATGTAGGAGTAACACCATGCTACCGCCTAACGCCTATACTTTGTCACTTTCTATTCGGTGAGCCACGGCGTCATGCGGCTTCAACGTTCCTCGCCGCTTTGTTCGTACGAACAGAGACAATACTGCCCAATACTGCAGGCGGTAAATCTGAGCAGTAAGTTTCCAGCGTTTACTGCTTGTAGTAAATCCATTCAGAGTTTGTCTTTGCTTAAAATAGAAATATTCGCCATAGAAAATGCTTCTTGCTTTGCCTAATCATGCCGTGTGATTTTCAGTAATGTCACTGCTAGGGAAACTAAAGTTCCTATATAATGTTTCTATTCTGGTTTCTTCAGTGTGATATAAAACTGGTGCCAGTGAATAGTTACTGATAATTACCAGCGTACGCTTGACGACACTTTGAAGATACCAGCAGCAATCTTATTCATGGAAGATCCGCTTATTTATGTATAATAGAGGAGCTAAGGAGTCGCTATCTCCCAAAAAGCCGAACGTTTGTCGTTCTGAAAATCAGAGTTCATAACTCACAAAAAAGTTAATCTCTAGTGCACTACATTGTTGCAACGTCCATGTAAGAAAACTCTTCGAATGCAGGGTTAGAAAGCGAGTGGCTCACAAAATTTTAACGGTAAGCAGAGAAGCTTGCACGAGCAAGTAACCCGTAGAAAGATATTTGTGTTACACCAACTACAAATAATTGGATGCGCATTTATTGAAATGAATGGTAATGTTTTCTTGCAGTTTACGAAATTTCCTATGCGAAGAAACGAGATTGAATATTGCTAATTGCCCTAATGTGTGGCTGATCGTCTTAACCTTCTGCCTGCATTATTAGCGCATGCATATCTCAAGTACGAGTAACTGGGTAACTCGTACCACAGTTCATGATCGACGGAATGTAGCGTTGGTAGATTCTGGATATTTCCTTAGTGCTAATATTACTGTAATCCAACAACAGGTAGGAGGCGAACCAAAAATGGAGACGTGCAGTGGAAGTTGTAAAGATGCTCCAGTCGAAACGTTGGTCAGCCGATGCGAGGCACTTAACGTGATTTTATTTGTTTCAATTTCTAATATTAGTCTTATAAGATTTCGTGGCAGCAGTACTTTATTAGCATTATCATTCAGACTTCAGTGTAGAACACACATTGATTTGAAGCGGCGCCAAGGAGGAAGCTCTTAGGCAAATAATGCATTTGTTTTCCAGGTGGTGAGAATAAGGGGACGGCATTACAGTCCACGCCATTTTCGGACGAACTAATGACGCCCACGCCGGTTTCCTTGAGGTGCTCTGATGGTCAAAATGAACGCCCAGTGGATAAATGCTGGGGCATTCCCGTTTTTGCTGCCCTGTCCACGTTGATCATCACACTGCCAGGTTCTTACATGGCTGTTCTGTTCGTCTTCTTCGTGGATGATTACAACGTGAGCCGGGAGCGAGCATCTTGGCCTCAGAACTCCCTTACTATGGCAACGCATGTATCGGGTACGTCTTACAAATTAGCAACGCGTTTGTTACCGTAGATACTTCTCACAGCGAAGCTGTTAGGGGATCTGCCACAGCAATTTTCTGCCAGCGCAGGGTGACAGCGCGGTTGATATCAAACCTGAACGCAACGCAACGTGTGGCGGAGCCCTGAATTCGCTTTGAAACGTAATGACGCATGATTATGTACTAAACTTCAACCTTCGTAAATCCCACACGAATAGACAACAGCACAAATGCGTGGTTGTTTTAACCAGGAATCCGCAATTTTTGTCGCTCAAGTCAAGGTTTGTCAGCTTCCGGTTTAAGTTCAGGTAGTTTGCACGATAGCGGTGGTAAAAGACCGACGCCGTGGGGCTGCAACGTAGCCTATGTGGTAGCAGTCACCTTTAAGAACAACCGGCCATGATCACGCTCGAATGCAGCCACAGTTGCTTTGTTCGAGGTTTAAGCAAGGCCTTGGGCCAGAAGGCCAAAGAGATCCTTAGTACTTCCGAAGGATCTGAAAACTCGCCTATACCGGTTTGCTGTCTTTGATGCGTCAGTTGTCAGATAGGAATACATCTGGGAATGATTTAAGACGAAAGTGTTCTCTGCCAGGCGCCCGCGAAAATTCAACTTACGTACGTGAGTCACGAAGTTATCATGAAGTGAATTTCCTGGCATGCCCACAAGATGGCGATATTTTGGCGTTTTGTGCCTACCTAATGGTTCGGAAAATATAAGGGGTACTTTATCAAAGGAGCTGTGCCTTTGATGACGTCTGTTTGTTACAATCAGGATATTAAGGTATCACTTCTTTTAACACTGAGTAATTCCGTAGAAATCAAGTCCGGTAGCTTGGAGAGTAAAGGTAGTAAAACTGGCAGTGCTTGGAAGTTTCTTCTGTAGTCCAACTAAGCGTACGCACTCACCGTAGCGTCGGAGGTCGTGCGTACGATGCTCAGAATGCATCGTGTACAAGGTTCCGCTTTCGTGCGGAAAATGGAATACTGGGCAGAGAGGAAGTTCCGTGACTATTGTCCGCTTGCGTAAACGTAGGAATAACGTGTAGCGGGGCATAAAATACATTTCACAACACATGGTAGGAGTGTGGCGGCATGCTAAACTTTAATGGCTGCATAAATTTAGGCAGAAATGATGATAGGGCGAGACACGTTGAGGCACCTGAAAAATGCGATGTTGCCTTATGTGTACAAGTGGGCCATAAATTTCCTTCAGGGATAAAGCGTCGAACATCTCACATGCCCTTAATGTGATGTAAACAAAACAGTGGTTCCGTTTTGCTACTGTGTGTTGCTTCTGTATTTGCTACTCTTTTAGTGCACAGTCCTGTATAAGTGTTTTTTTTTTGTTTTTCCTAAAAAATAGCAGCTGTAAATCAGTGCTGTAATTGATGTTTCGAGCTTTTGTCCATAGTTTCAGCTGCGATGTAAGGATACATTTATTTATTGCATAGGCTTCAACTGCGAAAGTTAGGCCTTCCGGTGCTTGGACATTTGTTCACGCATTTCTGTATCCAGTAAGTGGAAAGTGTTGCTGCAAATCAGTCTCTTTTGCGTAGAAGCCTTCAGTACTGGGTAGCCGTAATTGCGTAAATGTTTAGTTTACCCGAAGTAGAGAAAATAAAAGTTATTTTCCCCACATTTTGTAATTTACATAAATTCAAAGTTTCTACTGCAAGAAGAATCTACCTCACCAAGTAGTGCCGTAGTAAAGGTTGAATGGCTTCATCTACCAGAGAGGATATTTAGTTTACCTAATGGCGAAATCGCACACATTCAGACAAATATTTCGGAGATGGAGGCTGTGTGAGTGTTGAACTACACTCAACGTGCACAACGCGGAAGAATGTTTTCGACATCCTTAACAGCAAGCCTCCTTACCTGTATTAGCCTCGGCCAAATCTTGGCACAAGTCTGTGGATTGCGACTACCTGTGCGCAGGGCAAAAACGCACACCGCACATGAGCAAATTTCCCAGGACGCTACCACCGTCATCTGAGTTCCCTAATTTTTCTTTTAGCTCCGCCTATGCGACTTTCCTACGTCAAGTATCAGGGCATGGTGAAAACTCTTCCATCTGATCTCTCTCCTTTCCACAAAGAAAATTTTCTCCCCTCTCTCTCACAAAGGTGCCTATTTACTGTGTGACAATTTCAATTCACACTATAGTAGAGATGTAGAACTCTGGGATGAGAACTCGAAGAGTGGTAAGCGACATGAAAACGAAGGGGGTGCGGAGGGTGCACTCCGGACAAGCGATCTGGGAAAACAGGCACAAGACGAGGCGACACTTAAACGGAGACTCCAATGGTCTCTCTGTGTTTATTGGCAACAAGGCGTGTTTCGAAGCTTACCATTTATTACAAATACACAACGGTTGATTAACATCAATCCTCAATGGTTAAATCCATAGAGTAAATGCACCTTTGGTAAGTTTCGAGATGCTTTCAAACAAACGGTTGAGAACTGATTCGTTTCATGAGCATATTCATATTTGAGGCGGCACACTTAAATGCCTTTTCAAAAGACTTCGTGATAAATCAACCTTACTAAGTGAAAAGAGCATCTCGATTCTGTGTGTCAGGGATAGTGTTTATTCCGCTACAGATTTTAAACGGAAGCGGATAAGAAAGCGCTTGTGTTGGAAAATAATAGGTATGTAAAGAAACGCAGTACATAAATGTCAAATATTCAATCCTTTAGAAAGTGGAGTGTGAAAGCGAGTCTCTTCAGAAGCAGTGATCAATTTAAGTCCACAATTGAAAATATGGTATGCCAAATATCCGTAATACAGCTTTCGCAACGAATCCTTCGCCCTTTTCTAGAGCTTTTGTGTCCGTTGCTACTTTGAGAAACTGTGGTGTTTTTGATGCAAATGTGCATGCTCCCTGCCGTATTGCACAAAGAGATGCTGTGATCCAACTGACGGTACAAATACGGCCAGCTACGCCACCGCCCCAGATAATAAAAAGTTAACGTGCTTCACATGCATTTTATTTATTTACTTAATTTTATAGTACAATAAACTTTATGATTTCCGGTAATGATTAAAGCGAAAATTATATTTCACTCACACGCATTTCTAATCGCAAGGGTGGTGAAACTTTAACTTTCAATTACCATGAAGTACCTGCGAATACATTCAAAGTTTTCAGAACTCTTTTTCTATTTGCGTATGTAAACCTTATCTTTCCGTCTTGTTTTAGGTTTGCTAGTGGCTGCACTTCAACGACGAATCTCCGTCGCTAACATCGCCATTCTGGGAGCGCTGCTCGCGTCACTTGGAGTCATCGCGTCGGCCTTCGCCCGCGAGGTCATCTGGATGTCCATCAGTCTTGGTGTCATGTACGGTAAGAAGTGCGATGCGTGAAGCTTTATGCACTTTAGTCTGATAAGTATTGCTGCCACAGTGGTTTTAAATTTTGTTTAGTGGCCATTCTTTCTTCATTTTCGACATCCCTCTACTGGGGCCCGAACTGACGTGCCTAATATGTTGACTTGTTAACAACAGTACCCATAGTTGCATTCCAACTGGCACATTGCCCCACGGCCTACGTTGACTACAAACGTATTTCACAGTACAAAGCAGTCAGTGCGGAACACAACCGCAAATATCTCTGCCGCAGTAGCAGAGTGGCTAGGGCGCTTCGATGCTCAGTTCGAGGTCGCGAGTTCGACCCCGTCAGCGGCGGCTGCATTTTGACGGGGGCAGATTGCAACAAAAGAAAGAAAAACGAGCGCTCGTGTATACAAATTTAGGGGCACGTTAAAGAACCGCTGTGGGTTAAAATTATTAAGCCGTGCCCCAGAGCGGCGTGCCTCGTAATGATATCGTGGGTTTCACACGTAACACCCCAGAATTGATTTAAATAAGCGTATTTACCAGGTACGTATTCCAACAGCCAGTTTGTGATTCACTCGTGAAGACTAACGAATTTGTGAGGATGAACGCAGTGTTTTTATTGGCCTAAGAAATAGACAGAAGTAGCCAGGTTACCAGGAAATTTGTACAGAAATTAATTACAGACATAGTTAACTACATTATAATAGCTTTGCCTGACGAACTTCTGCGAAAGCTTTACATCGCCCAGTAAAGTCATTGTGGCTGTTCTAGCGAACGAAACTTATCAAGTGGAGGATACGTTCGGAAACACGTACTACTCAGGAATGTGGTGATTTGGATAAAACATAAGCTAACAGCCTTGAATAGCAAGGGAAGTTCATGTTCGTGGCACCTTCAGAACACACGAAGCATGGGAAACACGGCTGCTCTGCGCTGTGCGTTTTATTATATTACTCTTATTTTTCTTGTTAACATGCTGTCAATCTACGACATTCACACGTCAACCGCTGCTTCATACGCTACTCGCTTGACAAGATTTACGGCATCAAATTTAGACCTTAGTAGCTTATCACGAAAGGTTCGCGATCACCATCTAATATTTTGCAGCGCATTCACCTGGATTAGCATGCTCTTTTTGTAGGCAGGCAAATCTCTCCAGTTCTCAATAAAGAGCCTACTTAAAACGAAACCACTTTTTACTAATAACTTATTCACGAGCAGTCTGTGCGTAGGCATTGAAGCAGCACTGAATTAAGAATTGGTCTGACTTGGCTGGAGGAGTGAAGACCATGGCTCTGCTGCCAGAGGAAGCCGCCAGTCTCTATAAGTTGCCAAAAAAGTAATCAAACCAACTGGACGGCACCGTCCTGCCCCATTCTAAACCTATGAGAAGCAGTCAGCAGCAAACATTGCAAAGCACACTTAGAACGCTTTTTCTTGCGGACATAGAATAGATCCTTCGACTTATGAGGTGTAACGCTCACCAAAAAAATTCCTGTAATTTACGCAAAAAATAATCTCTAATTAACCCCATCTCGCGCTTTAGCCTGTATCTATTTTAGAAAATAGCCAGAGCTTTTTGAAGAGCCTGCTTTCTTAACGAAAAAAAATGGCAGTTTTGCCCACAGGAATGAAGCATTGACTGCGACCACAAGGTTTAGTGTTGAGGTTGGATTCTTTCGCTTAAGGCCTCTACTCTGAGATTCAGCCAGAGCGATGTTTGCTCCACAGTCCAGAAACTTTTTATGGATTCCACCAGAATACCCTGTTATATATGCGTGTTTTCGTTTTTGTGTGTTGTAAAATATTGTATATTCATTCTTCCTACGATTATTGCTCTTACTTAAACATGTAAATTCACCTTTCAACAGTATTTATTTTTAAATATGCACACATATTACATAATGGCTCGTGGCAGCACGCATGTCAACTCTTTCGGGTAGAAGGGACAGTGCCCTGGCTTCTATAACATATTTCTTGCACGCGGAAAGTTCTTAATCATGTTCGATTTCGCCGGCTGAGGCAAGCGTTCATGACCTAATGGATAGATTAGCGGCATCTGGCTAGAGGTCCTTTGTTCAAATCTAGCCACCGGCCAAATTTATTTGTTTGTTTATTTAAATATATAAATATACACCTAGTATACTTCGTTGCCGTGACGTCCCGGATATCTAAATATCTGGGACATCATATATATATCCATATATATATCATATAAATATTCGGGATCTGTCGGATATATAAATATCCGGGACATCACGGCAACGGCCAAAATTTGCCTGGAGTGTCCACGTAATTCCTATCGCAAGAAAATTGATTGAAGAACGGTTCCTTACATACAGACTAGCTTAATTTGTTCATTTCTACTGTGGCATTAACAGCTAACCTTCGCTACATATTGTTAGATAGTGATGTTAACGGCACCATGTAAAAATGCAGCATGAAAACTGGCTTAGCTCCTTCTGTTCTTTAGAGATCTGTCAGAGATCATACAGAAGAAAATTCGCATTTTGACACAATATTACCCAAGGCCAGCAACTGACACGTTGCAAAACCAGTACACAGATGGTTCACAAACTTGTATGCCACACGACATCCTGACTTCGCATCTTGATTGCGAAACTCATGACGCCACAATCAGGACGTCAACTTTTCCTTCGATTAGCGGATTTCTTTGGCATGCTCGTACCTTCACGAACGCAATGAAGGATAAATTTTTCTTGCCTATGGAATTTCGTTTACATCACCAGCTCGCAGAACAAAAAGGTATGCAGTTTGCGCATATTGTAATGATAGCGACATAATCATTGCAGGAAGTAAAGCGATTTAGTAACCCGACGTGTACATAAAAATTAACCCTTTAAGTGGCAAGATAAGCAACACTTGACCTAGAATGGTTTTATTACTTTAGTAGTTCTTTACATTGCTCAAATACATACCAATTGAAATATTAAGCGGTTTCTCTCAAAACTAAGCGAGATACAGTAGAACAAAATTATTGTTGACGAGGTGGTCCAAGGTAAATATATGGTCCAAAACTGGCCTCTCGCACTTGCTATATGGCAAGGTCAATGCGTGTTCTTGAGATGTACCTTTATTGAGTTAAGAAATAAGAGCTTGCTTAAGAAGAGAGAAAAAATCGCATTGGAAAGGATATGAGCCCCACGTAAGCAAAGAAGATGACGACGAGGCCTTCAGGTTTTGTGGCCAATACACCTTCTGCTCACGCTCGACATTTTAATGAATACCACTGTTGAGTAGGTACATAAATAGAGGTAAATTGAAAGGCACAGAATAATATTTAGATTTGTACAGCTTTTGCAGATGCTTTTGTCAGGTCAACAATATTGCTGAGTTAAAGGGTTAACGTACTATACGGGAATAAATACTTTGCGAGCATTTTTCGCATGGGAAATTCTGTGGATTGCCTTTCTGTAATACCTTAGTATCGTGTGAAAAGATTACCAGATTTCACTGGTAGTTTGCAAAAATAATCAATGAAACTAGTGTAGTGGGAAGCTAGAATAAAATTAAAATGAAACTTGTTTAATAAACGATAGCAAACATATGTCCGGATATTAAGATGATGCCAATTGGCACATTGATACGGACACCCCGTAACCAACAAATATTTTAGACGATGTTGATTCTTTGGGGATTTTCTTTTCTTTTCCAGAACAAAGTGCGCCTGTATTGTATTGCCACGTATAGATTGCTTATCATATGCTCATCCTTTAGGGGGGGGGGGGAGCATTTCTCAGGCTGACAACGTAATGTCATCGCCCATCGCGAGGCGCACCTTTGCATGGAAAGTTTATTGAATGTTGTCGCTGATGCTTTCTGCTACCAATGTTGCCACCGAACCTTGTGTAATCAGATTGTATGCGGGCGGCGAATGGTGTTGTACTTTCTGAAAGGCAAATGGGTGCCAGCAGTTGCGCAACAACTTTGCACGAGCTATGTATAATTAGCCGACGCACTTGACCCGCAGATCACATTTCGGCAATCGTCGAGTGTGCTTGCTGCTATTATTGTGGTGGGTGTTGCTTGTCTTGCTAGGTACAGGCTCGCCCAGTAAACAGTTACTTTCTTGATGTCACTGTGGTTGTTTACCGTCTTTTTAATGTTACAATATTTGACTAATCAATATTTGATCCTGTACAATGTAGAAGTAGGTAATCTCGAACGTTACTTGACGGCCAATTCTACTCCTATCTGCAGCATAAGTTCAGGAAACCTTCGTGCCAGACTATTTTGAAACTTTTCCTTTCCCAAAAAGGCAAATATGAGAGCCGAAGATGGATATTACTTAACCTCTTTTTCAACAAATCTTTTCGCAGTACCTAATGAAAAGGTACTGAACCAGTCTATTAAATGGTAATTTAAGCATGAAGCTTTATTATGCAGAATTCTGTAGCACCATCGTAGGGAGGATACATTAAGACTGCTACTGAATTTACGTGGTCAAATTTTTATCCGTAAGTAGGGTGCTATCTTTACTAAATTGATGAGGACAATGCAAATTGTATAATTCGGTACCTGCGGAGACCTTAGTGGGGCACGTACTGAAGGCGATGTTACACACATTCACAGGGCAGAACACAAAGTTGAAATGCAGGAACGTGATGTGGACGACGCGAAATCATTACTATGGCACTCATGTCAGTGTAGGGTTGGCCATGCGGACCCTTATGTAGCACAAGCGCATTTTATTTGGTAAGGTAGAAAGATTAAACTCACAATATTAGCATCGACGAGCAAGGCATTTGTTCAGGCATTTTTGAGGCACACCGGTTCGTTTCTTAAACAGGCGAAATTCTTTCAAATTCTTGCGCGCTAAAGCTTTCTTCGATCTTTTATGCAGGACTCGGCATCGGCATGTTTATGGCATCCTGTGGCTATCCATATCCTTATGCACTTCGACAAGTACAAGGGTACCGCCTTGACGCTCGCATTCGTTGCATGGGGTATATCCGGTCTGCTCGGCCCAGCATTCCTCACTCATTTACGGGCAATATATGCTTTGGACGGCACCCTACTTATGACCGGAGGTGTCCTGTTGCACGCCATTCCTCTGAGCATGCTTCTCAAAAATCCTCGACCTGTAAACACAGAAATCCTGAAAAGTACTGGTCTCAAGATGTCCCTTGTGGACGCGGCAAAAGACCGTCGAAACGCGACCCGGACAAGAAGTCTCCCAACACCAACCACCAGCAACAATCAGCCTTAGTCGCGTGAACGACCCTGTGACATGCAGGGCTGGCAACAAGTCTAACGAGTCAGGCCCTACGGCTTTCGTGGAACCAGTGCTCGCTGAAGACATCCTGCCGTCCAGGAAGCATTCATTTCAGCAAGAAGGGTCACGAGGTGTGTCCGAAAGCTCCACATGTGCATCTTTCCGCAGCCTTCGCCACTTCGCCGCTACCGTTTTCCGCACGCCTTGCCTTCTATGTGTTCCTCGTGGCAACAGTGGCGGGCGACTACTCCGGAGTATCCTTCAACACTACCATTGTCGATTACGCCGTTGACAAAGGGATCGACGTGGGCGTCGCAACGCACCTCGTCGAGTTTGGCGCGGTGGGTCATCTACTGGGTCGCATCTTCATCATGCCGCTGTCGGACTGGGCTCCGATCAGTCGATTGCCGCTGTTCGCTAGCTCCTATGCCCTCGAGGCCATCTGCGCCTTGATCGTGCCGCACATTGGGTCATCGTTCGGCCAGATTGTTACACTGCGTGTTGCAGAGACCACCATCACCGGTTTTTCAACGGCCATAAGAGGTATCCTCTTGGCTCAGTACATGGGCGTTGACCGGCTGGCTTCCTGCATGGGGCTGTACGGACTCGTCATGATACCGGTCTCTCTCGGCAGTGCTTCAATTATCGGTAAGAACATTGATCTCGAAGTACAGCCTCAGTGCTTGTATACAATATTTCCCACGTCAACCCCGGCTCAATGCTTTTGATATTTTCTTTCGATATACACCACAAGAGTTGTATATTAAATATTTACTTAATGAATACGACAAACGTGTAGAATAAGTGCAGAACCCTTTACGTCACTGAAGAATTTCCTCAAAGAATTGAAGCACGAGAGTTTTAGGTCATGGGTGCGAATTGGTCTCCAGTATATATTTGTACACTTGTAATTGTAAGACCAATTTAGCAAACCGTCTATCGACAACATCGCAGGGCAATACAAAGTGTCTCAGAGCAGTGGCGGTGCGTAAGCACTATTTGAAGATAAGAATGAGAACAGCAGAAATTATTTGGAAAAACGTACCCAGAAGCGAAGCAGCAATTAGCTGAAAATAAGAGCGGCGAGCATGACCGGTGATTGTCACTATGAATCCTTTTGATTAAGGCTGTCTTATGTATATGCATTCATCATCGCACATTTTAGAGCAGTTCGCAGTCATAGCACCGGTCTCACAGTGTATTGCGACGTTAGCGACAGGATTGCAATTTGAGGGGCCCATATGTGTATTGAAGAGTCGAAAACGCTCCCAAATGTTTAGGTGGAGCAAGGACGTCTTGAGCTCGAGCAACAACACAACAGCGGCACTTTGCTTAATGCTATCACCCAACAATATTGAATAGAAAAAGACAGACGCGGAAATGTGTGTCACGACATTGTGTGGATAATTGGAGTTTCTCTACTGCTTTCTCCCCTATACGCTTTTACCTTGATGAATAACCACAGTGTGTAATCAGGACACCCTGTAGACAAAGCATCAACGGGAGCGCTTAGCGCTGCGTCCCACATTTACGGCTTGCTCCCACATCTATGCACAACATGCAGAGGGCTAGTTTTAATCAGCACCTTATCTGAGTTGGTCAAGCAAACGAGCACTCGTGCGTTTCAGGACTTCGCTCCAGGCTGCCCAGCAAGGGCATGATGAAATTATTTTCCTTACGCAGCCCTGGTTTCCGCAGTTTTTCACACAATTGCGCATAACTTTTCAGCAAGGTAGAGAACGGGTCACCTAGTGAAGTTATTCAAATAATTTAGCTGAGCATGCAGAGTTGGCTGGCTTCGTTCCCACGGTCGGGAGTTGTTTGATCTGACTTTCATTTTCTTTCATTTATGAGTGTCATACTGAACATAATCAACAACACCTCTTAATGCTTATTACGGTGCATTGCTAAAAGAAATACATTTTCATCTTAGAATACAGGTCGTTGTTCATTTTAGCACGTAGCCTTCATTTATGTGCACGTGTTTTATTGGCCAGTCAGAGGTCTTGAAAATGCTTCTCTAATACCACTCCCATTCAGCTACGTAGGGACAGTGGCACACTATCGCACCGATCCCCTCTGGCATCTCGTATCGCTGGCACCGCATTTGATCAAATTTCAAGCGGTTGTGTTAGGGCGTGCACTGCTGTGCCGCAAGGCCACTTTTCTTGCACGTCACTTATCGCGAAATGAGCGACAAAGCTTCTGCAGTGTTGCGACATATCTAGGAGCATTTATTTTTCGGTAACCTAAGCTTTAAACTATCTAATGAACTGAATTTGTCCCCCTTCATGCGTTTTCACTAATTCACCTGTTTCACTATTACACTGATGGTCTCCTTGCTGGCTCCAGTCGAGGCTGTCTGACAGCAACCTCTGTAAAGCTTATCGTCAATCACAGTCTGTCAATCTTTGAAATGAATGACCCATCATGACACACTGCTTGATCTCCCCATTCACACATCGCGATAATCAACCTGGTGTCCTTCGTAAAATTATGTCTCTGAAGTATGCTCTCTCGGCAGGAATGTTATCACCGCATCTTGACGAAACGACACATTGCTTGTGCTCACATCATTTAGCATGCCTGTGGCTAGATCTGTTCCTGCCACTTTGCCAACCGTGGATTGCAGAAAAGATGCCACGACGTCCAACAAAACGTCGATTCATGTGCGCTTTGAGGCTTGCGAGGAAATAACATTCGATCGTTACTTTCAGTATGGAGCTTGTATTAGAAGAACAACAGCTACGACGATTACTCACACTTCAATTAGGAATGTCATGTAATCATTTTGTCGACCTGATGATTTTACATGGTCTTCGCCCAACTACCTAAATACCAAGTACTCGTGATTATGCTCCCGAATTGCAGCACTTGCCATCCCGTTGCTTACGCAATAGTTTTAAAAGCAAAGCTGAGATTACAAACGTAGCAAGAACGCAAGGGCCACGAAATTAGAAAATTACATCAAGTGCGGCTGAAATTAAGTTCGCATATATATTTATATCCATCATGCCATAACCCTAATAACGTCAGTTGTAAAAAACTTAGCGCCCTAGAAACCACTGATGAAACTTCATTTATTCTTGGGTGATATTAGAAACAAGGTGTGCATTTTTATTTTGAGCAGCCGAGCATTAACCTGATTGAAAACGAAACAGCCCCGAAATTTCTGAATCAACTAGCAGCGATACAACAAACTGTCTGGTTAAATTCATCTTGAATCATGAAATGGACGCTTACCAACTGCCTGGGCATATTTTTTTTCTCACTCACCGTGGTGGGCTTACTGGCTACGGCCTTGTGCAGCTGAGGACGAGGTCGCGAGTTCGTTTCCATGCTGTGGTGGTCGCATTTTGATGGCCGCAAAATGCAAATACCCTCGTGTATACGTCGGGCCATAATAACGGACTTCGTGGTCACTGTAAATCTGCAGCCTTCCACTGCAGCGTATTTATTGGAGTGTTACTTTGGGACTCCGCCAATAAATTAAACAAGCTTTCTTGCTAAGTAGCATTGTGGTATATGATAGCTTAAACGTCGTTTTTCATACTTGTTCCATAATACTTCCATCGTCAGAAACCTTAGCAGAATGTTAGATAGGCTTTCCCCCAATCCGTCTTAGGAACTAGTTAAATATCTTAAGTGCCTGCGTATGACAACAACTGAAATACCTATATGATGATGTCAAAATGCACAACAAAACAAGTTCATTTCAAATACTATGCATTTTTTAAAGCTCTAAGACTTCACAAGACCAATTTTTTTTGCGTCGATATCGCTCTTGCCGTCAAATTTCCATAAGCTAACTCAAATATCATCATTCGGTGAAGCTTTCCCTACAATTCTGACAATTTCCGTGGGTAAATCTTGTGAAACTTTAAGCACGGCGGCGAGAGGGTTGGCACATATTTCTCAATGTTCCTCGCAATACAATTCGGGTTGTACTTCTTTGTCATATATTTTATTCGTACAATTCGGGTTGTACTTCTTTGTCATATATTTTATTCGTCCCTACATCGAATAGTGCTGCTTGTTCGAGCTTGTGGTGCGCGAGCACTGAGACATTTTTTGTGGTAAAAACACGTCAGCCACTTTCTCGCCGTACTCACACCGCCCCAAAGTGAACTAATTTTGGGAGCAGGGGGGAAACAAATATCGACCATAACGCTGTTGCAGGACGAACCTCTACTGTATTCTATACTTGTAAGTGTTGCCAACGACAATGGGTATTCTTGTCAACTTCATATTGCCAATTTCCTGAAATATGAAAAAATTATGTCAATGGAGGGACTATGTTATCTGCCTATGGCGCATGAAAGTCGCATGCAACCGAGAAACGAAGTCGTTAGCGAAACGTGAAGGCTGATTCTATGCGGTGCACGTTGCCTGCTTATAATATGAAAAGAAGCACGCCGCTCTTTTACCAGCCATGCGTAATTTGAATGGCTCCCACTATTCTCCTTTGCATGCAGATAATTATGGTAACTTTGTAACCCTTATTCTGTTTGTGAAAAGGTGCCCTAATTTACCGCGCGTTATTGTTTCTTGTTTTTTCTTTCCTTTTTATTTCCTTTCTGCAGGGTTCTTCCGCGATACAATGGGCTCGTACGACGGATTTTACAGAATGCTCGCTGCTCTGAATACTGTCGTCGCCGTTCTGCTCGGGATGTTCCTGGTGTTTGACTGGACCCGCACAAAGCGAAGAGGTTCACAGTCATCTGAAAACTCCCTCACCCACGTCACAATCGGCAGAGGGATGCACTCAGAGCAGAGGTGTTAAGTGGGAAGGTCACAGGTTTCGGCCCTACTACCTTTCACGATGAACACAACCAAAGTGCCTGGTGCTACATCGATCGGTGGCAAGGACACCGGTTTGAACACTGCCATTGAAAGGAGAGAGGAGCTGAAAACGATGGAGCATGCACTCACCTCCACGACAGCGGTCACCATCATCATCTTGTATATATTGCTGTTGCTGCTTCAAGATGAACAACGCTTCGGAGAAAAAGACATTCCAGCTACGTATTCCATTTGCTGTGGCAACTGAGATAACATCAGTTGTTCTGTGGAACTCTACGGTGTTTATTCTTATGCGGACACGAATAACTGCGTGATAGCTGCGTGCAGCGAATCGTTAGTATGCAAAGTGGTGGCCTTTGATTAGATAAAGGCGAATGGAGCAATTGAGAATTGACCTTGCAGATGTATATTCTTTTGCAGGTCGACATGGACCTCGGCACGCCACGCCAAATTTACGGCGGTAGCAAAGCAGCACTTGATCTTGTCAGCTGCTATTTATTTCTTTCATAGTCTTGCTCTAAATGACAGAGAAGAAATATATGCTACGAAACACGCCTATTGCAGACCAATTGATGTGCATGGCCGATGTCGCCGTGAAACGCATATTTCCTCAAATAAATGGGCATACGCGAGCAAATGACTACACGTTTATATTGTGTGGAACGTCTGAACTGATTTCACGACGTGTAGTGACTACTGAAATTTATCATTCCTTCTGACAAGTATTTTCAGTTCATTTTTGATCCAACGAGATTGTGGCTGCCGGCAAAAAAAAGAATATCCTGCCTTTTCGCTGCCGCGAATAGCACTCGAATGCTTGAAGCGCCAGCTTTTATCTCACCTCAAAGCATGCGCAAACGGGCGCGTCTGATCAGATCGGCCTTTTCCCAGTATCGCTGTAATTTTGTTCCATTTCTTCGACTACGGAGGGGAATAGTCGCGCAGGTGAAGTGAAATATCGAGTTTAATTACTCTCTGCATAAATTTAATATTCACATTCAACGTAGCAAATACTTCCTATGCAGGGACTCTAAGGATTTGTGGGCATGAACTGTATAAGCATATTTAATGGTTCGTACTTCACCTAGTTGTGCTTCTAGGTATTCATTGGCAAATCTTGGCCAAGTATATCCGCTCACCTTACAGCTCCTGCACAAAAAAAGAACTGTTTTACCTGTTTTAAAGATAGCTTGTTTTATAAAATATCTAGACAGTCTAAAAACGTGTCCTGTAAATGCAGCGTCCCTTCAAAGAAAAAAAAATAAAGAAGCCGCATCACCGATGCGTTAGAAAGAAAGCATGCAGGTCCAACAGACTTTTTGGAATCCATGTCAAGAGAAGCTTTCGGGAAGCGCATAATCTAATGCTATAAATTTGCCAATTTAATCCCTACGTCTTTGGCATAAAGGACTCTGGGTGCGCACATGTGCTCTAGCGTACCCAGGCTACGGTGAGTGACGAATATTATATAGCCTAGTGTTTCTTATTTTTTGTTATTTATAATAAAGGTATTGGTCGCTGCTTGGGGGCAAGAGGGTTGTGATTGTGTGCCATAGTGTGGAAGTCATAATCAACGTCAAGGCGCGGTAATCTTTACAAAGAGCTTGTTGACGTTGGCACGGCATAAAGTTTTTTATTTGTATTTTAAAGCTCGTCACGCGACATGTACTTCACGCTTCTAGGCCATTCTCCCGTTCTGTGTAAGTGCCATTGTTTAGAAATCATTATCATAATCAAGATGCAGACACGTTTCTTGGCGAATCCCCTATAGACGGTTTCATGCTCGCGATAACAGCAGCTGAGCGCGCCGCCCCCAAGAAACTTCCGGTCACGTGCCTTATCAGTCTGCTATGTTTTAACACATAGTTGCTTCTTTGCCAGTTACACTTCGCAGCTACGTCAGAGGACAAAAGCGGAAGCCGTGCAGGGCCTATGTTTGTAAACAGTGAAAGGGTATATAGCGAGGATGTTCCAAAGCATGGGAATCAGTAATCATCAACATGCGGTGATTATATCACAGATCTAGTTTTCGTTGGCACGAGAGAAGTGTAGGCGTGGTTGTGGCCTCAGAACTTGGCTATGTTCAAGGTACATTTTCGTGACATGCATCAATTGTCGCTTGTGTGATGTAGTGATGTACCTGGAACAATTGAACATTGTTCTATAGACTGAAGAGATGCCATCTTATAGTGGAATGTGCTTCAGTGATTTTTCACAAACACTTTGAATAAAATCATCAGTCAGTTCTATATCTTGTGTGAACTAGTTCTGGCGATGTCCCCTTTGGTATGTTTCTTCTCAATGGAAAGCGTGGACTGTGGAAAACAAGCGTATTGGAAATAAAACCCAAACCTCTAATTTCAATAACTCAGTTCATTCAAATGATCGTCCAGCTAAAAATCTATACGAACAATACGAATTTCATCCAGATTGGCATTCTGTATTAGTAAGATGCAGAATACAACTGTGGAAGATATTATATTGTTCGTAAAGGTTTTTCAGTTTAACGATGATTTTAATCAAGCATATTAGTAAGATGAGGTGGTGGCGTGGAACAGAAGTACAACACCTGGCTTAATATTTGAAGGTCGTAAGTAAAAATCAACCTTCAGTCAACTACATTTTCAGTCTTGGAGGGGCACCTCACAGCGGAAAAAATATTGCCGAGAGCCAGTGGGGTCATACTAGTGGAAAAACAATCACGACATATTCACGGAGTGAATGATGATGAGTGGGCGAAGCACCGGCGGATCATTCGAGTAACCGTGAGTCCCCCGTACATGCGAGATCGCGGGAAGTGGCGGCAAAACGCCGGAAGCGTTCTCTACCTGAGGTTGGTGGCGCCGATGCTCGGTTCAAGCGCGAGCTTCGCGAGCCCTCAGCTCCGGGTCCGCTTGCCGGCGTTGCCGTTTTGCTAGAGCTTCCCACGCCCTAGAGTCCGGGTCTGTTTGTTGTCTGCGTCGCCGTGCTGCATAAGCTTTGCGAGCCCTCGACTCCACTTGCAGTTGAGTAGCCACTCTCGCCTTTTCATCAATAGCGGGCGCGCCGTTATCAGAAGCAACCGTTATCATCCATGGCTGAAAAGAGTAAGCGAGCGCGCGTCGGGAACGAACGCCCTCGTGCACCGCAGCAACCCTAGCGGACTACATGCAAACCAGAGCTACGGACGAGAGAGAAAGAGAGCGCGCGTCGGGATCGAGAGAGAAAGACAGCGCGCGTCGTGAATGAACGCCCTTGTGCACCGCAGCGCCCCTAGCGGTCTCCATGCAACAGAGCAACGCACAACGGACGAAGAGGGACAAGGCTCGGCCCTAAGGTGCTTCGCCCCTAAAAAGAAAAACTCCAGAGGTCTCTCCTAAGCCCTACATTTTTATAACCTCAAGGAACTGGAACAAGAGCAAGAGACGAGCTTATTTTATTTTGGAAGAGAAAGGGCCACGGCCAAACGCGCGGAGCTCCACCAATAGCCCTACTGTAAAAATATTTCAATAACTGAATCCGTAAGCAACCAAGGTATATTTGCGCAACCTCGCCTACACATATACTTCTGCGTGCGCAAAATAACTTTATCGTGCTTAAGCTGCGTAACAGAAGTAAAATTATAGTTTTTCTGTGCGGGAAGCCTTTATGACTGTGGCAACCTATTGAAAAAAATGTGAACGAGAATGTACGAGAAATGTTTTACGTGATTATTCCTCCATAGACTGGGCGAGAACTCGTTCAGTCTACGAAAAATCGAATAGTCTACGCAGCAATAATCGCGTACAACGTTTCTCGTACAGATGTGTGCAATATCGCGTTCTTGTCACTGAACGAGATTCTCGTACACCATGAAACGAGCTTCTTTGCACGAGCTGAGTGTATACAAGATGATGAGCTTGTACAGAGGTCAACGCACTTGTTTAGAACACACTCGCAAGGGCCAAAGCAACCAGGAAAGTTTAGGCCGACCACCAGGTCGAGAGAAATCAATGGAAACTGTAAATGTAGTCACACAAGCTCACATACAACCAATTTCGTACCACATGTTGTCATCAGATTCGCCGGCGCAGTCCTGCGAACGTGGTTCGCGCGTTCTAGAGATGTGTGTTGACCTCTGTACGACCTGCGAGAGTATGCACCCTTAAAAAGATTGGCACCTTATTTTCATAATTACTATAATAATGCAAATAGAATTCTTGTAGGTGTACTACATGCACGATCACTTGTACTTATCTTACTGCAGTGTTGTGTTGCTGCCATGGTTTGTTCACAAATCTACAGTAATAAGTAATTTTGAGGTGAAAAAATGTCAGGCGAAGTAATGGCTTGTCATTGTTAATAAACGAGTGTACACCCGCCACAAAAGTTTACGGACAACGGGATCTCGGAAAACGTTGAATTCTCGAGCGGCCTGTAGCAGTAGCCAGTAAAACTGCAACGACAATGTTGTTAGCATATTCTAGTCGACGCAGGAAATGGAAATACTAGGCTGCGTTGTGAGGAAGCGGAAATATTGAGCATTTTCTCATATATCATGGTCCGTAATATCTTGTGGCCGGGTGTATTTTGCGCAGATTTTTTTCACACCTATTCAAGCTTACATTACTAGTGAAGTCCTCCAATTTTAAGCAAGAGCATGTCGTACATCTCACAAGCGTTGTTTATTGGAATTTCTAATGGTACTTCGATACATCCATGCAGTCTGTTAGAGAAGACCACTGGAATGTGTTGCTTGAGGAAGAGCTTGCAGCGCACCTGAAAAGTAAAGAAAAAGCAACAATGTTTTTCACTCATGCAATAAAATAACACATACGCAAGAGCAGTTCGGCTTACAGTCACCGAGGTAAGAATGCTTCAGCATTCAGAACATGAGATACTGATTAAATTTATAAAAATAAGTGGTTTCCTGCCATTCTCATGACTTCGAAAGAAAGATGCATTACTGTGGTGAGGTGACATTACCTGGCCACTCAAACAAGTGTTATCGTAGTAAAAAATAACACACACATTATTTGAGTAAAGATAATTACTAGTATTGAAACAACAGAAGTAACGAGCATAAAATATAATTTTAGAAAGCAGCACCAATAGGTCGAGCTAGCTAACTTACATGGAAAGTACTATTCTGCCAGCAAGGAAAGAACCGTTGTGGCGTAGTGACTTTCGCATTGCAATGCTAAGCCGAATGGCACAGGATAAAATCCTAGGCATAACTGCCACATTTAAATGGCAGCAAAATGCTAAAATACCCCCGCAAGGTGCATTGAGCACATGTTAAAGAAGCCCGGGAGTCTAAAAGTTAATCCAGACTTCCCCACTACAGCATCCCTCATAAACCTATTGTGGGATTGAGAAATAAAACCCCAGAATTTATTTATTCAGAGCAAATAGTATTCTTTACGGCCACATGCATATATAGAATCATCTGACAGCAGCTCCATTTAAAAAACATTTCATACCTTCTAACAAATTGTCAGATGGTTTGAGCAAAAATCTACTTATGCCAAAAGTATTTCAAATATTTTTATAAGGCTGATTCTGTCTTACTTTCTTTATAACCAAAATTATGCATGCAGTGCGGTGCTCACTACACCTGAAAAAATTGGCACCACTCTTAAAGTGCATTTTATTGTTTCAAGCGACAGCTCAAGTTTGCTTTGCGATTGTTAGCCAAAGAAATGATTGTCAAACTTATTGAAATCACGGACTCCTGGACAGGATATCTAGTCACATTGGGCACCCTTTATCAGTTTTCACCTGAGTGTGGAACTTGAGTGTTAGTGCATTCTGTTTCAAACTGATGAATTTATGGGCAGTGATCCAAGCCAAGCTAATAAAATTGGCCGTATATCTGCTTACTTAGCTGCAAATGACGTTCAAAGACGATAAATATTTATAAATAAATAAATAGTCTTCTGCCACCCAATATGCACAACACCCTCTCTTCTCCCTCCCACCTCTCGCGCTCTTCCCCTCCCCTCGCACTCCTCCCATGATGGATGCAATGGAGTATTTGCTGAATTCAGTTCAAATTTCCCGCATTCGCCCTGTTCTCAGGCCATCTGTTGGGACTTTTTATTACTGTTGGCTTAAAGCAGGCTACAGAGCAGTGGCTTCAGTCGGCTTGTTTTCAACGCGTAGCGCCACTTCGACACCATTTCTAACGCGTTGATTTTTCATTTACTAATGTAAAAACCAGTCCAATGTGTATTCTTAAATAAATTAACGCTGCGGATCATGGTTATGTACATATATTTTACCTCAAATAGGCCTGTGGTTTTCATTGCGCTGTATAATGTTGACGTGTATGACCCCGTGACACCAGTGCTAGTAGCTTGGTTGCTTTGGCCGGGCGGTTGAATCGAGTGAGATACAAAGTTTTTCGCGTTCAGGTAGACCAACACAGACTAGCGCCTTTAAAAAGCTCCTGTTCTGGAGACGAGATAGGTCCCAGGGTTACACCATGGCTGGGTAAGCTCGTGGGTCTTTCTGCTGCTTCAGAAATAACTTACTGCTGGCACGTTCCACGGTGCTGGACACTCTCGTCAGGGTTTGGTCTAGTGCCATTGTGTTGAAGTTCCTTCCTTTGCACAGAATGACAGTTTCAGGTTTAGTGGGCTTGTAGGAAGACAAGCTCATGTTAACTTCGCGGTTTTAACATGCTTTTTTGGTTTTAATACATCGATATTTCTTGCGACTGTCCTACGCGAGTCGTCCGTTAAAGTCCCTGTGAAGTTGACATTTCGCTGTATGACCCCGCCGTCCCAGGGCAACCTCACCTCGCCGAGATGGAGACCAACCGGGATGCACCCATTACGTACAATAAAATCACAAAACACTTCTACCTTGGACTCCACATTTTTGCGCCCCCACACCCCAAACATAAAAGGCCGCAGGTGCTAACCCTATGCGTATTACAAACAGACACATAACCAAACCCTGCCAAATTCTACGTTCTGTATCCTGACGCGTACCCCAGAGACACGTGCCCCTCGTGCGGATAGATAGAAAACACTGCACTTGAAGACATCAGTAGCGTCAAGCGTGGGGCCTAATATAATTCAGCAAGCCTGAGAAGAAGTTACTCACAGCACAAGTAAAAGTATGCCAACAGAAATTTAAGGGCTTGGAAGCCGATGTATTCTTCGGTAAGTGCCAACTACAGGGTCATTGGTCGTGAGTTCCCGGATGCATAACTGCATGCCAACTTCATGCCGATGCTAAGGAAACACCAGGGCAGGCATGTGCAAGAAAAGAAAATTGATTCTCTAGGGAAAAAAACGCCCACTCAAACCATAGGAAGTTATGTTTAACTTGTCTTCCTACTTCATTTCCAGCGATGCCCACGTGCGAGGGTACCCACTGGGCAACACTACACTGAACCGAAAGATGCTGTTTTGTGCCAGGGAACAAACATCAACACTGTTGCCTTGCATTACTGTGTGACAGTCATCTGCGCCGCGAATGGTCCCGTCAGTGCACTTCCTTCCGACGATGAGGCCCGCACCTGCGCTGTCAGTGTGCTGTGCAAATTGCAGAAACAGATCCCACAAGCTTGTCTGCCTAGCAAATAACCTGTGTGGAGCTCCAAAACCAATAGAACCAACAAACGCAAACCCAAAGCAACAAACCTAGCTTGTTCAGGCTGAGAAAATAGCCTCAAGTCGGCTTTTTCTACAATTCTTTCTAGGCATGGAACAAGTTTGCTGTGTAAGCGCGTAAATAATGAAGAAGTGTTCACCATTAGCAGCGAAAAAAGCATGCAAAAAGTCTACAGAGGTGTAGTTGTATATAAAATACCGCTATCGTGTTGTAGATGCTACATCAGCAGAACACCAATGTACAAATGACCGGCTTTGTGACCATACCAGCTTGATGCGCAGGTCATTTAGCAGTTACCTGGTAGTGCGCTGCTTCGTTGCACCATTTAGTTTACAAACTGTGTGACTGTGGCAATATATAAGGACCATAGTGCTAGAGAAATGTGTGAGGCTTTCCATATATGCGTGACGGGGAACCTGTGAGTTGGCTCCCAACTACAAGATGATTAGAAAGTGAACCTGCTTATTTATTATTGCAAAATAAGTGTCATGCTAGCCATGCCACGGCACCTTTTTGCAGTTGTACGGGCAACATGCATTGCAGATTTATCAGTTCTCCTCCTTTCACCTCTCGATCATTATTGCTGTTCAAGCAGTAAAATTGGATGGTTGTTAATAGAGTTCTGTCCTGTCACATCCGTGCCTTTCTTATGAACTGTGTGCCAAGTAAGGCTTTTTCTTGATGAAAGAATGCTAGTTTAAGGCATAAACCAGCTCTATGGCTGTTTGTAATTAAGGAATGTAAGCATCTGCTGAAAGCATGTCCGATGAGGAACATTGCAAAAACACCACTTTAAAAAGGAACATGTGTGTATCTATCACTAAGGCCAACCCTTGTGTCTTCCTCCCTTAACATATTTTTTTAAAACTCAAACCGAAAACTCATATTGAGGAGCAAGCTCTCCATATCATATTACCTTGTCAATGAAGTGGAGCACACTGGTGCCTGGATATTGTGGGACCAACTTAGGTGTGGAGATCAGCACTGATCATCAACGCAGCACAGTCTACTTACACTTTCTCTGCAGGCCCAGCCGCACCTGCATTAAAGGAGTGGGTAAGTGCCACGAGACTAAAATATATAAAGTCACACTGGGAGCAAAGCAATAGTTGTTCGGTATAAATATGAGTAAAATGCAGATATTCTCCCTGTAGCAAGCTTCGCTTTGAGTAACAAATCCTGCAAGATAAGAAAAATAGGACGCATGAGCCATCTATGCAAGAAGAATATTCGAAGGTCACTTTTATGCCTCCCTCCTCCTCCTCGTGCGTAGATGACAGGCAGGTTAAGTAAACTTCGCCAGACAGCGACATAGTGTAAGCAAAGGTGGTCACTTGGAGGGCTAATTATGATACCATAGCACGACATGCCTCCTTACAATGGTTTAATGTGTTTTGTAATGCTGGCCATCCTGCAGGCATTGCAGTGTTAAAGCACCCATAAGCCTAACATCATTACCTAATAGGGCTAACCAATAAGTGTCCCAGGAGCACAACTCGGCATGTCTATGAGGAGGCTTTCATTACACTTTGACAAGTATCCTCCTATGACTTGAGCCCATTTTTGTCAACAGAATACAAGCTTTAAGCATCTGCACAAGCTGAAATCACAAGGGCACCATAAAAAATACCACAATAGCTTCCTACCCAATTTAACCTTTAAAGTAACACTGGCAAGTTCAGTACCATGTGTAGAACAAATCAAACAGTTCGGGAATCAAGTAAGCATCTATTTTTTATACAAATACCACCAACACTTCTACTGACATATGGGCATTTGTAGACAAAACACCAAGTGCAAGAGCTGAAGCTTGGGCAAGTTGGTAACAGTTAATTTGTATGGTTTTCATAGCGCACACAGGCCAAAAGAATAAGCCACAGACAGTGAAAAAGAACTGTCCTGCTTCGCACTCTGTGTGTCCCTTAGTTCCTTGGAATGTTGCTCTGTGAATGCCACCATCTGCCTCTCATTTATGTCTTTGGTAAGTGCGAGCTGTGAATAGCATGGAAAGGTACATAGAGACCAGGTAATGCTAAAATAGTTAAAGCAAAGGAAACGTGCCCTCTGATGCCGCGCATCTTTAAGCAACTTTATTTTCAACCAATATCCTAAGCCTGCCACTGCGCTGAAAAGCTTACCCAACTTGCTGGGCAAGACAACAGTTTGGTTTTAAAGAAAATATAGTTACATTTATTAGATTATTTCGACGAACTGGTGGTTATGCAGTATTGTGAAAAAGTGGCATCGTTGATAACCAGGTTAATTTTTCTGTAAACTATATGCATACAGTCAGCTACAGAGATTGGGCTTTATTTAAATCTGCCACAGTCACCATGGTAAATCAATATTTCCGTGATTCTTGAGGTAAAAAGAATCGCGGGCAAATTTCTGACAAACTGTATATATTTTGGAGACGACAGTACTTTTCTACTGCAATCGATTAACAGAGCTCCAGTGAATACAGTATGACATATTTATTGCAGGATATTACAAACAGATCGTTTTTATGGCTTCTCAGGGACTTGGAAACGAGGAGCAGGTGCAGGTGACATCTCTGAGCACCTCAAAGACAATACTGGTGATTACATGGCAACACAAACTACACACATCGAAGATAACTTTAGGGCAGCGTTGCCTCATGCCGCATCATTGAGACGAAAGTTTAAGGGGACCCTAAAGAAAAAAAACTAACTATTTGAGCTGCATTATTATATTACTCTTCCCCAACACCAGACAAAAACCGCAGTTACCAAAAGAGGAGGCTTGATAAGCCAGACAATATACAAGAACGAAATGCAGGTCGTGAAAGCACAATAATGTTCCCGCGCCTGCTCGCTGCCTGCTTGCGCCTCGTTAATTTGTTTTTGGCAAATTTTGACTATATTGCGTACTAGAAGAGTCAAGTAGCAATTCTTGAGCAACTGTACTGTGCCGCATTAGCAAAAATACAAGAAAATACTCCGGAATGCATGATTTGCCCCGACGTACCAGCGGTGAAGTTTCGGCGCAAAAGTTGGCAGAAAATGCAACTTTGACCTTCATTTTCTTTTGGAGTAAATAACATCTCATCACAAAACGAGCGCAAAAAAAGAACACTTGATGTGTCTCAAGTGATTCAGTGTTTATCTTCAGTGCCTATTTAAAGCCAAATCCGTAAGTTTATTCAGTGAGGTATGTGCAAAGATTCATTTTGCACACATTCCAACCACTAATCTTTTGGCTTTGCTTAAAGTACCTTTGTATGCCATGCAACATCAAACTGAATAACAGTCACTGTAAAGGGAGAAATGAATGGGATTCCCCTAGTGTGAAGTATCTGCACAGGCTTAAGAGAAAATTTGCGTCCTACCAAAATAAAAAAAAAACTAAAATAAAGTGACACTTTGAGTGGGGCTCACATTTTGATACTACCTGAAAATATTCACAAGTGCTTATTCATTGTGTGTAGTTTTACAAAACGTTTTCTAATGAAATGCGCTCCCTTTGCACTAAATATATCTATGCCAAAAGGACTCAGGCTAAACGTTAGGTAGCCACACACATTTTAAGAGTGAAATTAAACTGCATAACGACTTTTGTTTGCCGCACCTAATAGCGTGTAGCTGTCCATATAGCACACCATGATCGAATTATTGTAAGAAAGCATGGCTTGAGCGCGGTGTGCCTATGACATTTTTGTTAGGTGAGAAAGTATTTGTTTCTGGTACTCTTTCTGGGAGCAGCCTATTCATTATTCAAAACAAAAACTTTGATTCCCTGAGAATCTCAGACAATTGCATGTTTCAGATTGACCACTTTAAAATACACGCAAGGTCAAGGTTGGGTTCGAGTCTACCACTAACTATTGAAACGCACGTCATCCAAGTTCAGCAGTCCACATCATAGCCTAGACTGTAGAATTTCTGCATATTAGTAAGTTGACAGAAAAATAAGAAGATGAAAGAGATGGTCCCCACTATAAAAGAAGCAATAGCAGAGTTCCAGTGTTATCTCCCATGTCATATGCGTCAGAACAAAGCATACCGAGCTTTCGGTTACACTCTCAGCTGCGACCACTGTGCCATCCTGGCCGACATGCGTCACCAGCAATTTGTGATACCACATTATCAACCGTGCAATTTATGTGACATCATAGATCAGCTTCAAGCTTGATGCAATGCTGCACTAGGGACGTATAATGAACTGGCTACATTTAAATGTTATGCTTCATTGGTTTGTTGCAAGCTTCAGGAATTTACTTATTCATTTATAGACGTACCTCACAGGCTCTAGTTGGTGTATTGCGCGAGGCAGTAGGAAGAACATTGTGAACCAAAAAACAAAACATACAATAAAACAAGTCAAACAAAAGAAAAAGAAAGAAAGAAATACTCTTTCACACTGCGATTTGGCAGCTGGCTTATAAAAACAAAGCGAGTAGAAACGTCTCCGTGCTGATAGTGTTTTAGAAGATTGAATGTTGACTTGAGGCTTCGAACACTTTCAAGCCACCTTTTCTGGCTTTTTGTTCCGACGTACCTTTAGCAATGGGAATCAATAAACAACCCCAAAAAAAGAGAAAAAAAGTGTAACACATGCATTTCGACTACTTAGAGAAACATAACTAGGAACACAAAATCTGTGCAGGCACGTACCTTAAGAATTAAGTGCAGTAACATAGTTAAGCAATGCCCTTCTGCTTTTGTCGGGCAACTCATAACAAGATATAAAAGGATAAGTGTGCCTCAAAACACAGTTCCTAAAAAGTATGTCACTACAGTCAGTAACAAGCATATCATGCGTATCTACCCCAGCTCCCAGTTATATTTAACTCAGAGGAGGCTACTTAGGTGAATTGATTAAACTGAAGGTAGGCCAGATTTTAAGATACACTGTTCAAGTAGTACTTGAATCATATATTGAAACCGGAAATTATGAATATGGCATCTAAAGCAAAAGTGTTGTACATTAAACCAAACCTGCCAGCCTGTGAACTTTATATTTTGCAAAAATCCTAGACACAATGCAGCATGCATTTTCTTGAACCCTGCTCTCAGCATCTCCATTGTTCAATACACATTAGCAATTATTCACTTGGACCAGCAGAAACTGACAACACTGTTTTTAGACCAGTGTGCTTTTTTTCAGTGTTTTCGCTGCTGTTGATTTAGCCGGCTTCAGAAACTTATCTGAATAAACTTATCAAAAGGAATTGCCCCTCTGGTATACTCGTTAGGGATTTTGAATGACTAATAAAGCAGCACAAGTGCCATCACAATTTAGAAATTGTTTGGCATGCAATTTCGCAATCTCATACCACCTAATCTTTCAACAGCTTTAAAACATATTCACCCATAGAACTTCATTCTCATAACTAAATGCAACAATAGTAAACTTGTTAAATTAGCCGAAATTTGTAAATTTCATGAAAGATTCAGGAGATATGGCAGGCACGAATTAAACCAGCAGAACCTAGAACTCATAAGTGGCAGTGACCCTTCTGTACACACCTCTTCAAAGCAAGGAAATCAGATGCCTTGTCGTGCTGTTTCAGGCTCAATTTTGGCACAGGCTAGTATATGGCGTAGAAATGCCTCCGTCTCACGAAATCTTGACATCCCTAAACAATAAAAAATGTTCAGTTTATTGTAATCACTGCTGAAACTGCAAACGTGATTTAACAACGTCGCATTAAATTGTGAAAAGGCCTCATACAGCCAGCTACATGAAGCTGCATCTGGTCGAGAAAATATCTCATTCT
Source organism: Dermacentor silvarum (assembly GCF_013339745.2). Lineage (NCBI taxonomy): Eukaryota > Metazoa > Arthropoda > Arachnida > Ixodida > Ixodidae > Dermacentor > Dermacentor silvarum. The sequence continues at coordinate 117,654,367 of NC_051156.1, forward strand.
TACATAACAGGCGGTTATCGTTATTTAACCTGTCAAATGCACGAAAACACCCAAAGCACTCCACACAAGAAATATCGGTTGTCTTGACGACAATTTTACGCAGAAAAATTTGCATACAAGCTCAAATGAGCTCATGAGTCAGATAGAGCAATCGGGTGTCGTATCGCACAGACGTTACCTGTGAAGACAACACATCAACGTACTTCTAGAAATGTATGTACGATTTCTTGCTGAGAAATTACGTACAGGAGCAGTGACAGTCGCAGATTAAATTTTTATGCCAGTTCAGACTAAATGATACTCGGCTCTAATACGCTTCATAAGAGAGAGTAAACAAACAATAGAAGAAGCTCTTGGCAACATCAATACGTTTTAGGGTAACTTACATGAAAATTTTCGCTAAATATGTACTACAGCATGAACAACGATCATTATTAAAGCACTTTTATGATTTCTTTTGGTGTACTATTTATCTTGTGCTTCGCATAACAAAGTACACTATGGAAACCATAAAAACATCACCGCCCCTTCCACTCCGTGAAGATGGTCGAACAGCGAAGCTGCATTAGTTACACCGAGTGTTACGAGCGTTACATATGCGTGTGTTGCACGTTATGGAATTATGTAAACACAGGTGAACACATATCTACAACAGGAATGTATATAATGTTGAAACGTTGCGAGGCGAGAAGCGGCAGCGACTTCTGACGCTTCTAGAAGAGTGTCCACTCCTTTGGCCGAGTCGCCACCAGAGGCATCGGCTGCAGTCACGACACTGAACGCATTCGGTGCGAACGCGGGGAAACGCAGACGGCGTCTGCAGCAGCTCTACGCATTGCGCGTTATCCGAAAGGGCGCGCCGCACAGAAACACCTTCTCTTATCACCTCTCCTCAAGCCCAGCGCGGCCTGCCATTGGTCGCCTCCTCTCCCCAGTGTGCGCCATCTCATTGGATGCCTCCTCCTCCAGAGTGCCTCTCATTCTGTGCTGGTCACGTGAACGGCCCTCCCCTGGCGCGGCTCTCATCCTTTCCTGATCACGTGACCTGCGTGACACCGGACAGACGGCAAAGGGTCGGCTAAGAACAGCTCCGATGTTAAAATGGTCCAAGCGCCGGACACACCATTCGAGGCGTACTCGGCAAACGCGCCTTCGTGTCAGGTCCACCGGCATCGACTGTACGACAGGTCATTCCAGCATAAACACTGTTGACTTAAGGATGAACTACAGCACGTGATAGCACAACTTCCTACACAGTCTTCCGTGCACTGTGATCCACTGCGAACTCAATGAGATGACCAGATGCGTCTGTTGAGCCGCGAACAAAGAAAGCGCGAATGGACAGAACTAGGACGATCCACAACGCCACACCGCATCAAAGATACAGCGAGCTGATAGCGTTGCACAGGCCCAGGGCCTTAGCGATCGCTCAAGCACACAAAAAAATTGGCCGCCATCCCGCCCTGCGAACGTGAATGTCCAGCAAAGCTGTATCCAACAACTCACATGATCGAGCATTGTATACCCGCTATTCTTCTGGTGTCTAATTTCCGTGGTATACCCATGGCATCCATAGAATGAACGGAATGAGTAGCTAGACGGGTCTCCGTTTTATATATGAAAGTGTAGTGACGTCACCAACTATATATATATATATATATATATATATATATATATATATATATATATGCGGTATGCTCATTGCAAAGAAAGATATGCCCCTTGCCTTCACATGTCTACCTGGAGTTTTCTGTTTACACCACACAATTTTCCGACCAACGCAAGGTGTACAGCTTCGCAGCAAAAGGTGCATATTTCATCTCTGCAAAGCGTAAATTAGATTAAACTGTCACATCCTGCCGTCTGAAATACAGCGTTCATGGAGTGACAACCCAGCGTAACTAGACTAGTAATATTTTGACAGCCGAAGACGTAAGAATGACAATCTCGTCATGATAGAGGTACCGGAAGCGGTTGCAACTTGCAAGAGCCGGATAAACGTCATGGCTGCCATGTTGTTTAGAGTGTCGTCTCTGGCTCCCCGGTAATCGTGATCGCATGGATGGCGGCGTAGTATTTTCATGTTATGGGAGTTATGCAGCTTGTTTCAACAACCTTGTTTTCAATAGCGAGGACAGCAACCAGCGGAGCCGCCGTATCAACCGGTCAGGGCTGTTAAATCGCAGCACATCGTCGTTTGGTAAATGAATGCTACAAGGTGTTCGTGTTTTAATGCGGCGTAATCGACGCCGAGTTTGGTGTCGAGTGACATCATCTACACACTTTGTTCTGGTTTGTTGTGTGCCATTCTGCGGATGTGTATAATTCATGAATAGTGCTGTCTTTGTATCGGACGCTGTTGCCACGCCGGCACCACTTGAGTTCTAACGAATGCGTAAGCGACGCAGGCGAAAGCCTGCGCGCTCAAGAGTCATTCGTTAAATTACTTGACATTGTCATTCGAATGCATTGTTACTTTTTATTACTTGCTTTAAATGCGTAAGCATTTTTATGGTTACCCAACGAGAAAACTGCCCGTGCGTCCGTCCGTCCGTCGCGTAAGACGGTCATTCAAGATACAGCCAGCAGAAATGTTTTCGCCAGCTGTGTAAGACGACGACGACGAACGCGCGGGCAGTATCACTATAGTGCATCTCTGTGACCACATGGACGTGTGCAATCAGGCACGCACTAGGCAAACCTTTAGTAAGCCAGAACTGTCGAGCAGCCTTGGCTTCGGATCAGAACATCATCAGCGCAACTGGCGCCGCCACCTGCAGTGGTTTGCTTGCCTCATCAGTTCACGTTGCGCCGCCTTCCACAGCAGTTCTCGTTGCCACAGAGCTGTCACATTTACCGTAATGCAGCCAAGTTGACCGCAGCCGCTGACTGCTAGGATTACCAGCAGTGTTGAGTGTGAACACCCAACACTACGTGGTTACTAAGAAATGCTTATGCATCATTGAGAGAACTCACTGAGGAGATTCTACGTAAACTTTTCATTTGTTGACGACGTGCGCGAACGCCCGGATATGCTACATGTTCGTCATTTAACGACCCTGCTTCAATGTAGGGACATTGACATATTGGTCGTTTCGAGGTCAGCCTTCAACGCATCGCAAAGCGTTGCCTTGCTCTGAACCATCACTGGCACACGAACTGCTTTGTTATTTTTCCATTAATTGCAAATGCAGTTTTTTGTAATTGTGCACAGATAATTGTTACCAAGTTGCCACGCTAATCTCGTTTTTGCCAGTGTTGAGCACATATGAGGCTTTTTTACTACCTCAAGCTCTCTCAGCATCCAGTGCACAAGTTGCGAAAGACCTAATGCACATAATTTTAACAGCTCCGCTGTTAAAATTTTGTGCGCCTGCTACTGCCTGCCACCAATGTGTGCCACCTGCCACTGCGTTGCCTAGCAACCAGCTCGCGGATCGTCGAACGCTATGCTCGGGAGAGAGAAGCAACTACCTCGCGGAGCGTCGCGCGCTAGGCTCGAGAGAGAGAAAGAGAAAATGAGAGCGAGAGAGAGAGGGAGAGAAGCAAATTATAGCAGTACCATCGAGGCAACGCGCAGAGGTGCTGCCGACGCCATCCGCGCTTCTCGCTTCCCCGTTTCCCCGCATTAGCCCCGAACGCTCGCGCTGTCCTTGAGTGCAGCAGCCGCCTCTGGCGGCGGCTCAGCCGAGCTCCCACCAGCTGCACGCTATTGCGCATGCACCGTGACATCATCTCGGCGTGTCATCCAATCCACCATCCGCGCACTGTGAATAGCTTTCGCCCGACTTGCTCTACGTGTGCTCGGACTGCAAGTGCTTCGCGAGGCGTTCTCCGATGCCACGGACCACGAGGAAATGCTTAGACACTTCGTATATTTGATAGTCTTTGATAGTCTTGTGGGGGCTGTGACATAATTACTAGCCCAAATAAGGCTGACGGCAAAAAGGTGGGAAAGAACAGAGTGCTATCTGTCCTGTCCCACCTTTTAACAGCGGAGCAGTTTAAGGTCGACGTTGAGCCGTGCCGAGCGTACGCCAAGCAATCGACGCAGCTGGGTGAGGAGGGCGCGCCAGGGTGCAGGGGTTCGGAGAGCGGCGAGGGTCAGCAGTAGGTGGGTGGACCTAAAGAGAGGGTAGCGATGGCGCAGCCGTAGAGAGATCGAGGGAGAGTGTGTCCCAAAGGTAGCTGAAGCGGAGTTTAAGAGAGAGAGAAGTGATCCATTCATGATGGCATGATGTGCAGGGTTCTCCTGAGCTGAAGAGAGCGTGCGCTGGCGGCGGCGTCATTCTGCTGAGAGCATGGCTAGGACCACGATGTAAGATATATATAAATATATATGTATATCACCGCGGCTAGAACGAATACGCAGCTTTCTCCCGAAGAAGAGGCGCGGCGTCAACTGCGTCGTGATGCTACTCGGGAGCGGCTTCAACAAATGCGCGCAGATCCGGAATTTCGAGCAAGAGCTGCTGAAGCAAAGCGACGTATTAGGGTGGGAGATCCAGAGTTTACAGAGAGAAAAGCTGCGTCTCGGCAACGCTACGAAGAAGCTCACCGTGAAGATAGACAAATCGATGTTAAAGCAAAGGTTATGCTAAATAAAAGCTACTATAAGGCAACTGCTCCGCTGTTTCATCAGTCTTCGCGACGTTTAGTCTGTCAAGCTGGCTATATTTGTTTCCCGTTAGTCTTGTTTGCGCTAGTAACTGTCACAGCTACTGCACCAACACCAAATAACCCAACTTTCTTCGTTAACTACTCGTCTTGCACACTTAGCTGATTGGAAAATGTGCAGCTTAGAATATCTGCATTGCTATCTCCGACTGACATCTCTCACGCAAGCAGTATGATTAGGATGTGACAAAGCGCAAGTATCTTCTGTTACTGATTAAACTGCATGCAATAAACTTCTTTGCCAACTCGTTCTTTTTGCATGTGTTTCCAATGAGCTACAATCACATAGCCAGCTTCTTTTATTGTGCATACAAACAAAGCTATATCCTGTTTTTTTTTTAAAAACTGTGAAGGTACCCAACCCTATATTGTATTAAAATCTTAGGCTGATCTACTCTGAACAAGGGGCGTATTGTCAGACGATAGCTCTCGGCAATATAACTGTCCGTGCGCGCTGGTGGAGCAATGCGTCACACGAAGGCAATAGTATTGCCGTAAGGGATCATTCGAGAACACCTCCCCAAGTTAAAATCATTGCATCATTAGGACTGACCTGAGCTTTGATGTGGATGTGTGTGTTCATTGCAATAAATTCCAGGAATTGAACACCGGAGCTCTTATTCGCTCTGCAATTTATGCTGGTATATGTGTCACAATGGTTCGACGTCATTGTAAGGCACATTGATTATGCTCTCGCATGTGCTACAAACGACTCATCATAAAATATCGCTGTCATTCATGAGCTTTTGTATGCACTATGACTTAGGTGCATGCACTTTGTATGCAGTTCGTAGTCGTCGTCAAAGATCTCGTTGCTCATATGACTGCAGTGCGTAAACATAACACACTATCTCGCACACCTCGTGTGCGCAGCACATAGCACACATCTCGCACATGTATTCCCATAGCACAGCGCATAGACCTCGTACACTTCGTAAAGGTCAAGTAGCTCATGCGTACAGATCTCCCACATTTTCTACTATGTCTTGAATACGAGTACCAATTGAATACGAGTACCATATTGTTCACTGCCCCTCAAATCTGGGCGATATGCATAGCATTTCGTACATTGCTCGTGCAATTTTCATACAAATGTTTCAATATGGTACGGACACTGCCGATTTGCATGCCCACAGTTGTCGGTGCATTAATGGAGGAAAGTAAAAACGAAATTTAGGAGGTACCATTGCTTTACTATTGTGAAGTTCTTAAGAAAATGAATATCCAAGAAAGGCATCTAAGCGTGGTATGGCAAACAATCGTTTCCAGTAGATCACTCTGCGCTAGGTACGTCACATGCTTGCCTGCTGCACGACTGGTAAACTCTAATGCGCGCCTGATCAATGCGGACACTGCTTAGCATTCGTTGTCGTTGCAACGGCGGCATTCTTTTGAGGTACAAAGGCCTAGAACAAATGGCACCAACTGCAGCGAGCAGAAAGCGGGTAGTATGGTCTCGAAAAAGCGGCGGCAACTATAGCGCCGAACGGCACTGAAAACTGCAATGAAAAAGGCAACATACGGCGTGCTGCCTCCGTGGTAGAATGCTCGCTGTGTGCATTTAGCGAATGAAAGCAAGGAGAGAACAATGTCACGGAAGGCTGTCTTGCGAAAGGTGGCTCTCTGACGTTATTCTCCCTAATAAGGTTTCCTTATTCTTCTTTTTTTACGAACCTTCACGGGTGCAGCGCAGGATCGTTGAGAACTGCGTACATTGTATTGCGTTTTCCAGCGATAATCGCATACAACAGCCCAGGTTCCCGGATGTGAACTGCTCTTATGTCACCGGAGGCTTTACAAGAAGGAACTCTCTTCGCTGCCCAAAACATTCCGGTTTAAGTGTGATGATGCTGCCAATTTATTAAAGCCAAGCTTTATATGTCCAGGCGAAATCGTATATGGCTGGGAGAAATCGCCTGCATAAAGAAAACTATCATCATCAGCACTGTATTGAGCTTCGTCGTCTTCTTCTGCAGCTGGCTCGTTGGCGCCCCTCGGTTTGTGCTCGTGCTTGGCACGCGCTCGTGCCACTGCTCCCACGTTCGTCGTCTGCTTCCACAGCTGGCTGCATTGCCGCTAATCACTCAAGTGTGCAATTTCACTTCTCTTCTGTCATCGTAATGGGGAGGCCACGTTTACGCGGGTATAAGCCATTGCGTAAGGTGGTATAAGCCATTCATCGTCTTACGTGACTGACAGATTTAATGTTGGATTAATTTAGTTTTGAATAATCGCAAGCGGCAATCACGGGCGAATGCTGCTAACCACGACGCCGAGCAAATCGAGACATCGATCGCAAGCGACAACGGCGGACCACGGGCATACCTTCCGTGACGTGGTTCCCGCGTCGCAGCCGAACGTGTGTGAAGCCTGATAATTGAGAAATACTTTAATGAACCCGTGGGATTAAACCAGTGGTAAACACCGGGGCCACACGTTCCAGCTTCCGTGGTTGACCATCTTCACGGAGTGGATGGGCAGACGAATTTTTTTTCGCGTTGTGATAGGATCTTAGCTATCTTGGGCGTGACAGAAGGCGCTCACAAATGCAAAGTAGCCACTACTGTTACATGGTAAACAAAATCCCCAGAATTGTCTCAAAAGATGACGGCGTGCATAAGTACGCGCCCACTGTCACTGCGTTATTTCCGAGGAGCACAATGTCTGAGGATCTTGTTATACAACATTATATGAAGGTTGTCTAAGACTTGTGATAAGTATAGTGGCACTTGAGGGGCACGGTTTTCACGAACATACCAAGTGACAGAATATGAAGCCACCGAAAGCATAGAGGCGCCGATTTTTATGTTTAATTGAAATTTAGAAATGATACGATGAAGCCAAATGAAAGCGAATGAAAATATAACTTGCCGCAGGTGGGAGGAGCGGGGGGCGGGGGAGGGGGGGGCAAACCCATACGTTATGTGTGTGGTGCCTTAACAATTACCCACCGCTGCTCTAAGTCTCCGGACACATTATTGGGTATTGTCGTAAAACATTAAGTCTTCGAGCTTAAGGGAGAGCTGCTCACAACCAGCACGGCCGATGTGGAACACCCGTACAACATCGGGAGACAAAGCGCACTTCCGCGCATAAGTAGGAGTCCCTGCATATAGCACGGCTAACATCTTCAGCTTCCAATACACTGTTGCTTTGTCTGCAAAATGGGATTCCTTCGCTATGCAGACAGCGGTAATTTCTAAAACGTGCGCGAACAGGCACGTGGCTGTGGTTGCAAATTGGTCACCTGCAGAACTGCTGGGAAGCGAGCGGGCCGTACAGGTGAAGTAATATAAGGATTCACGAAATGGACGAGCTCCTAAAACGTACACTTTGTTCACTCTAACAGCACAATTTTTTTTCAGTTGGTCCACTTGCAGCAACAAAAGCTCTACTCTTCCAGCGTTATTAAACTTCGTCCTTGATTTGCGACCTGCTTCTGCAAATACAGCCACTCGCTGGCCTTGGAAAGAAAGGCGACACACGTGCGCAATCCTTCAGTGTTGAAAGCGAGAGCGTTTTCAGGTGATGTGCACGGCTGAGTTTGTTGTCGGGAAAGTGTGCTTACGAAACATGCCTTCCCTTTTTTTCTACACGAATGCACGTACACGACTGCAACGACATATGTGCCGCTCTAAGCCACACGTGTTCAGCCACGCAGCGACATGAAAGCTATGAATTCATCTTTCTGTTTCGGCTGTTGCTAAGCACTTTTGTCTGCACGGCTCTCCTTTTCAGTCTAGTCTTGCTGCATGCTTGCTGTGAGGATAAGGGCTGTTTTGGCGCTATAAGTGGATAAGTTAGCTTCGTTTGAGCTACGACGACAACCTTCGCGGGATAATTACACAAAAAACTGCAGCAAATCATTCGCCACTCTGGTGGTGGCTTCACTTGGATGACGTTGAAGCGATGCGAAAGGGTAAAAGCAATGTAGGCATTTTGCATAAAGGGGACGTGATTTCTAAGTCCAAGAGGACAGACAACCTACCCTTAAGAAAACTTGCAATGTCTCAAGATATCTGCGACTAGAACCGGTTCACTTGCGTTTGGATCACACGTAGACAGACAGACAAAGAACTTTAATGAAGATCCTGAGAAGCTCCGCTGCCCCCTCTCAGGGAGGCGACGAAGCCGCGGGCAGCACCCACGTCGGGACGGGGAGACCGAGGTCCCGCGCCGCATCGTGGGCTCTCTGGACAGCCCAAAATTGCCGTGACTGGTGGGAGCTCTGAAGAGCAGAGATCCACTCCCCTGCAGTGCATTGATGCGGGCCCCTCTGTAACGAGGGGTATCCCCAGAGCATGGGGGGCAGTCTGGGCTAAAGCAGTCTGGATTGAGCAATGAAATAAATTCAGGTTGGGATATGATCCCGTCTGAAGCATGCGTAGTGTGACAGCTTGAGGTTTAGTTAGTGTGCCATTTGGGGGAGAGTATAGTCTCCTACCAAGGAGGTAGTGTTTGGTAACCTCGTTATATATGGAGAGAGTGTCACGGAACTCGGTGAGCCTAGAATCGACGGAGCCTCGACTCGCAGTGGCGTCAGCGCGGAGGGTTAGTTCGCACGCTTGGACGTGTGCGATGTCATTGAGGTTGGGGAGGGAGTCGAGTTGGGGTTCGAGATGTGCCGGGAACCATGTGATTGTATGTGGGTGGATGACTTTCTCTTTGAGAATTCGATGAGCTTCCTCGGCGATGGTACCAGAGGCAAATGCCCGAACCGCCGCCCTCGAGTCAGTGAATATTTCAGCTCTCTCATCGTCGAGAAGTGCCAGAGTGATCGCAGCCTGCTCAGCCCTAGCCGGGGTGCTGTCTCTGATGAAGGCCGCACAAATGACGCGTCCGTCGTGATTAACTACCGTTGCGACAAAGTCCGATGTGTGCCCTGTACTGGGCCACGTCAACGAAAGTGACCGTGTGAGGCGAGGCTTTTAATCTCCGGAGAAATGCCACAGCCCTAGCTTTGCACCTGCTGGCATTGTGTTATGGATGCACGTTTTGGGGAAAAGGAGCAACCATAATGTTGTCCCGTAGGTAATCTGACGTTTCACATGCACGTTCCATCGCTACAGCGAAGCCGATTCCTGTGACGGTGAGAATCTTCCTCCCCGCAGGGGTGCTATAGAGTCGTGATACTTGAGTCGTTTGCACACGAAGATATTATTTTCTCGGGACCATGACGGACTGTTTTGCTATGAGTGGTACCTCATTTCGTCGTGTAATGGGCAACGGTCTCAAAAGTGGGAGACACTTCGTACAGCCGTAAATGTACGACCGCTTTGGGAATCCAACGCAGGTTTCGCTGTCGGACTACGCCGTCAGCTTCATTAAGCACCGCCGCCGTACAAACTTCTAGCTGACCTATAACATGGAGCCAGTAGAATATAGCGCGAGAAAGAGAAATCACAAATTCTTCGTTGAAACAACAGCGCATAAAGGTTGCTATCTACTCGAATGAGATATACATAGGGCCTGTTATGTTTAGTTATGGTTAAAGTGAAAATTTGAGACGCCAAGACAGGTTACGTTGGTGGCTGCTTTATATAGCATTGACATTTTATACCGAACACCCTGCCACAGGCCGTTGCCCCATAAATATGGTTGTGAGTCTCCTAATTACCAACTTCACTCTAATAACCCTGTTTGGATGTAGGTCGAGAGAGTTCCAAAGTGATACATTAGGGTAGCATCTTTATGAGTAGGTCTTTTGACTTCATTGAATTGAGGAGGAGGAATAAACATTTATTGCGGAACCAGCACTTTAAGATGGCCGGGCCTAAGCCTCCCATGAGGGGACGTCGAGGGCTTGCCTCGCCGCCGCCTCACGGGCGTGCTGGGTCGCCCAGGTTTGGTCGTCGAGGGCGGAGCTCCGCAGAGCCTCACGCAACCTCGACGAGCGGGTCGTGGTGTTAATGTGCGTGTACTGTGCTGGGCACTCCCACAGCATATGCGGAAGCGTAGCCGGTTGAGTGCCACAGCACCGGCAGTTGGGGGTATTGTAAACTTCAGGGAATATAAGGTGGAGGCGGGCGGGTGAAAGGTACGTATTTGTTTGTAGCAGACGCAGGGTGGTAGCCTGCGCCCGGCTGAACTTGGGATGAGGTGGGGGAAGGTTCGGCGACTAAGGTAAATTGACTTGATGCGTATTTTTTTTTCGAGCGTCCGAAAATAGATCATGTCCTCAGCTTGCTCGCGTTCTTACATCTGTCTTGGTAATTGCAGGCAATGAGAAAGCTGGACATTTCACGCGCGAAGCGCCTTCGTTTGTCCTACTATTTCGATTGCGTCTGCCTTCGTGACACTGACCGCCAGTCACTGATAGAAATTGCTTGTGATTTGGACGAGCAGAATCTATAATAAGAGAAGACTTCTGGAAAGCCCAGAAGACGTCTGAAAGCCTGACATGTTATGCATTACGTGGTCTCTGCTTTTCTTAAGCATCTGACTTGATGCTTGACTGCTTGTCAGTAGTCTTCCTAGGACAAGATGCTACAGGAGAAGACGTACATTCATCGCCGGCGTGCATAGCTCTCTGCACTCGGTCAGTTTCACAGGTGCTATTTTTACTTTGGCTCCTCGCCGGCACTATTCTTTCTGTATTACAAAACTGAAATATTTATTTTGGATTTTTTTCTCATAACCTGTTAGTTCAGGCTGCCAACATGTAAAATGAACACTATAAATGCAGTTTCTGACCCTAGTTTTCTTTTTCCTGAATACCACGCTCATGTGAACTTGTGATACACGGGGAAAGAAGTTTAATTGAAGTAACAGTTCTTTCGTGTCGCTATCCGTTCAGCAATGCATTCCTACCGCATTCCTTGGGGTACAAAACGAATTTGGAAACTCATAGAAATATTTGTGGAAAATTGCTTGTTCAATAGCATCTATTACAGTACTGTGCTAAATTACACACCTCGCGATACATTTCATTCGCGAACGCGACTACACTAGTATTGAGGTTTCAATTGCAATAATTATGTTGTTGCTAGTTGACACGCAATTTATAGTGCCCTCACTGAAGTCCACAGTCACTTAGAACACTGTTCTGCTTGCATACTCGACGCGGGTGAGGAAGCACGTATTTGGCGTCTCGGAACAGCTGTGTACTGATGACTAAGCCAGAGACTCGCCACACCCACGCCAGACTTGCGACCACATGCTATAGCTTGGCAATTGGTGCAGGCTCATGTACAAAACTTTCGCTAAGGCTTCGCGGAACAATAATATACAGCTCTAAGAAGTTTCTACGACATCTGTGGCGTTCTGACTGCACAGGGGTAAAGTTCTGGAAATAAAAAAAGAACGTCAAAATTGTGTGAACGGCGCTGTAGCCTAGCTGCAATAAGTGGCTATTCGCTTGTCGTGTCGGAAGCAGGATGTGTGGCAGGTGAGGTTAATTGGAAAAGTCGGATTACTGCTCGCGGGGGGATCAATTTACCAACCGTAAATGGTAAATAATAAAATCTCCTATCATCATCATCATCATGAGCGTGCTGAAATTCCTCGCAGGTGACTATTTTCTGAGACGAAATGTACAGGTGCCTTTGCGTGGTTTGGGAAATTCACAACTCACCTGAAACTCAACTTGACGGCGCATTCAGCATTCAGCGAGCAAAAGCCGGCTTCTTTCTGTGTCTATCAAAATTTTTTACATCCGTATTAGCGTCAGTCGTTCTCAAAAATGTTCGCATTTCTTTTAGCACCAATGAATGATTTCATTAGTCGTGCGCCTTGTGCATTGCGGGCACCCAAACCCTTGCCTATCCACGCGCACACGAACAATTTACTCGCGTCAAGCTAATACAGACATATTAAAAAAACACGGCAGAACTCATCTCACGATAATTATGGATGGTAATGCGAATAGCAGTGGAGCAATGTAGGGACAGACCGTACTCCTGGTCACGTTGTTTTAAAAAGTGTATGGTGGTAATTCTTAGACTCCTTGATTCGGGTATATGCAATATACTCCCACATTGTGCCACTTTGCTATGGCATTCGCTTTCCAAGGTCACTCATGCGCAAGGAGGCATGACGACGACTCCATGACGCTGACACAATGACGATGGAATGATAAGAAGAAATGGTATTGATGGAACGACGAAGACGTAGACGGCGATGGTATCACATTGCAGACGTTAGCATGACAACGGCGGCCTAATCACGATTGAACGACGGCAGCAGGATTACGATAAAATAAGAAACAAGAAATGACGTCGATGATTTGACAGAAGTGTTAGACGACGATAACATGGCGGCAATGGGGTGACGACACTGAAGTGACGACTTCAGTATCGACTTGAACCGACAGCGTGACGGTGATGGCATGACGAGAGTTGGATGTAGAAGTACAAGTGAGGACGACCGAACACCCACGACGGCATTGCAACGATGACATGCCAGGCAATGCATGACGACAACTGTATGACGACGATTCAGTGAGGAGAATGGCATGACAACGGCACGACGACAATGGGATTACGAGGAGTGTATGACGAGTGTCGGATGACAAAGCAGGAGTGATGGTAATGCAACAACCACAATGGAATCACGTCCACGAGCCCATACCAAGCTGCCCAAGCTGTTAGCCAACTTGGGTCACCAAGTGCGGGTCGAAGGCGTGAAGATGACAACAGCATGATGAGAGTGATATCACGAAGCTGGAATGAAGACAATGGAATGACCACGACGGCATCCCGACCAAGAGCACATACCTAGTGGTCCAAGGAACTAGGAAACTGGAGAACTCGGTTGTCGTATGCGGCTATATATATAGATAGATAGATAGATAGATAAATACATAGACAGATAGATAGAATGATAGATAGGTAGATAGATAGATACAAAGACAGATAGATAAAAAACGGCTGAAGTAGCAATGAATGCTATTCTCATTACAATCACTGGAACTCCCAAAAGAATTAAACGTCTTCCCAGCCCACAATGCACTGATAACTGATAAACACCAGTTCAAGTCTACCATCAATGGCTGCTGTAACATGTTCAACCCTGATGCAGCGTCTCGTAAAGAGTCTTTTGTTGAGCAACCAATCAATCAATCAATCTATAGTTTATTATAGCGCCCAGGAACAACTAACGACCTTTCGTACTGGGGCATAGAAAAAGTAATTCGCAAGGCAAAATCTACAGAGAAAACAAATGTGGTAGATGAAACAATGTGATAGGGAAAGAGAAATAAATAGGGAAACAGAAAAACAGAGCCCGATGTTGCCTGGTTACAGCCGCGCGTAGCTCGAAGATTCTCTTCCTCAACAGCTGTTTGTACCTTGCGAGGAGACGCCATAAGTGTACCGAAAAGTAAACAAGGGTATCCAGAGTACGTGGCGCACATGTCACATCCCTTGACCAATGACACGGTACATTGTTGTTGACGATGATAATGGTTTATTGGCATCCCCTTCGAAACGGGGTGGTGACAAATAGTCACCCAGCCTGCTTGAGTTAACCAGGGGCGCTATAACTAAAATGATTCCAAACTGTTTTGATTCCAAACTCCTGACGTCAAATTTACGTAACCACCGACGCAAGCATCGGGCGGTAACCCGCTGCGTTGTCTGAACAACCCAATCAAACACTCTCCTCGTTTATAGGGCGTCATCTTTGTTAGCTTTCAAAGCCAATAACATCGTGTACACTTAGCGGTTTTTCTTATCTAAGTGGCTGACAGAAGGCGAGGAGCACGCTCTAGTGGAGAGGGTTTCGATGGGGCCGAGCCAGCACAGTGAAAATAGATAACCGCATGAAGAGGGTGGTGCCAGCTTCTCCGATTGGTCCGCTTCGCCTTACTTAGCTTGCGGTGGCTGGTGGAAAATCGCGGCGGCATGCAACGGAAGGATAAGAATGCCGCTGAAACGGATCCTCAGCAAGGAAGAGTTGGCAGAGCGATGTCGTATGCATGCCGAAAGGGCTCGATAACGTTTTACTGCCACGCAAAAAAGGTTTATCATGCTCAAATAAATACATGCTCACCGGCAGGTGCGAGTAGCGAGGGCCTGAGCGATCGGCGGGCAGCCATCTTCCATTCTTTTCGGAACTGGGCAGTCTGGGGCTATTCTGAAAATTTTTCAGTTGTTTTCGGCATATTAATGCATTTTTTCGCATACACGTCTCTTTGACGTGGTGAGTTTTCGCGGTTTTGTGAGGTGGCGTGACAGACAGGCGAAGTGGGCTTAGCCAGGAAAGATTGGACCAATAGCATAGGGCTATTGGTGAAAAGGCGTCGAATCAGGAATGATTATTTTTCTTTTGTGCGGTTTAATCATGCATATTCAGTGTGTACACGTTATATCAGATGGGGAGCTATCGCGGGTTTCGTGACGTCGCGTGACAGACAGGCGAAGCTGGGAGTGGCCCGAAAATGTTTGACCAATCGTGGAGGCTGATTGTAGAAATTGAAATCAAAACAGTTTGGAATCATTTTACGTTGTAGCACCCCAGGTCCAGCTACATGCAGCATGCAACTGCTAAATGCAACTGCTGCATGTCGGGACACCTGGAGGAATATAACGGAACTGCAATGCAAATTTGCACGTATCGACGCTACGCGGCGCGCATGTCCCATCGCGTTTCAAATGGTATGATATGATTCTAATGTAGATCATGATGAATTTATAGAATTCCCTTTGAATTATAATTAATAATAATAATAATAATAATAATAATAATAATAATAATAATAATAATAATAATAATAATAATAATAATAATAATAATAATAATAACATCTGGAAGCGATGTCGAAAGCATCCAGAAGACGAAGCGTTGAAGAGGCTTTACCGTAACGCACGAAACAATGTTACAGCAATGATGCGCTATTCCAAGATGAGCTACTTTAGCAGTTAATATTCCTTTTCGCGCAATAAACCAGCTAATATGTGGTCTCTAGTGAATGAGCTTAAGGTAATCAAGTCCAGCTCCTACTTAGACCCGATACTAAAATGTTTCGGTGCTCCGTCGCAAGCGGTGGCTAATAATTTTCATGTATCGTTTTCCTCATTGGCAACCGATATGGGAACGCCCCTTAATATGCGGAACCTTATCGCAGCTAGCAGTTTAGTATCAGCTTCAGCATTTCTGCCTTCTATGGCTGAAGTTGACTTGCTTCGATTGCTTTGTCGGTCACGAAGAAGCCGTGCTCAAGGCTTAGATGGAATATCAGCTGAAGATATCATACGTAATATCAGTGTGCTAGCTGGGCCGATTCTCTTTATTTTGAACAGTATTCTAGACATGTGTGTTGTACCTGGTGAAATGAAGACAGCACGTGTTATTCCTATATTGAAGGGTGGAGATGCGTCAAAACCAGAAAACTACCGCCCCATAGCCGTACTTCATTTCTTAGCACAACTGCTAGAAG
Source organism: Dermacentor silvarum (assembly GCF_013339745.2). NCBI lineage: Eukaryota > Metazoa > Arthropoda > Arachnida > Ixodida > Ixodidae > Dermacentor > Dermacentor silvarum. Next base: position 117,670,421 of record NC_051156.1, read on the forward strand.
GTCATGTTCTTGGGGCTATGGACAGCTTTGTTCGTAAGCACAACATTTTATCGCCCTCGCAGTACGGCTTTGTTCAAGGCAGCGGTACGCAGAATTTTTTTGAAACTTTCTCAGACATTTTACACGAAACATTTGAACGAAACCAGGTGGCTTGTGGTTTCTTCTTGGATATATCAAAAGCATTCGACTCAGTTAGCCACCGTGTTCTATACAGTTAACTTTACAACTATGGCTTTCAGGGACATTTTCTAGATTTTTTTAATAGTTATCTTTTGAATCGCTCTCAAATTGTTTGTTTGAATGATGTACACAGCACACTGCGGTACCTCACAGCAGGAGTGCCACAGGGTTCAGTGCTGTCACCACTTTTATTTAACTTATACGTGTGTGACTTGGGACACGTAATTGGGACAAGCACTATTTTTCAATATGCGGACGACACTTTGCTTGTTTCAAGACACATGGAATATGAAACGGCTGTTGATTTGCTTCAAAGCGACGTAGTTAATGTCATTGACTGGCGTAAAAGTAATCAAATTAGAGTTAATTCGCAAAAAAGCGCAATAAGTCTGTTTTAGAAATCCCTTAAGAGTTATTGATGCCACTTTGCCTGTCATATTGCATGGCTCCGATTGTTGGACTTGTGACTGTACACCGATTGAATATGTTGATAGTGTTAAATATTTAGGAGTTCACTTTGACAATGCTTTATCATGGAACGTAACGTTCATATGGCTTCCATTTGTGCAAAACTTCGACGAGCTGCGTGCTTAATTTATCGCGTCCGAAGCTATGCTCCTATTAATGTAAAGAAAATGATCGTTCATGCGCTAGCTTATTCGCATATAAGATATGGTATCTGCTGTTCCTGTTTTGCAGCAGCTTTTGGAAAGCCAAGGTAAACAGGTTATTGCAAAATATTCTAAAAAGTGTAGCCTACAACGCAAACATTGATACAGCTAAGTTGTTGAGGTCTCTGGAAATGATGAAAGTTGATTCAGTGTTTCTTTCTGTTGTTGTGCCGCGATATTTATGGAACGGAAATTTTCGCGTACCTGCTATAAAACACGTGAATCTACGCAATCTCTCCAGATATGTTGTTCCTCGGACAAGAACTAATTATGGTAAACGGCAACGACAGCATTATATTCCGAATTTCTTTAATGAACTCCCCACTTCAGTACTGGAGCAACGAAGTTTATCCTGCTTAAAGAACGCCTTAAGAAAGGGTATATAAAAATATATTCTCTTATGAAGCTAACCTTTATTTGTGTCTGTGTGAACATTGTGACAGGTTTAGACATTCTACCAATGTCTATTTCGCGGTTTTCCTTTAGAACATGTGCTAATACAGTGTCTATTCATGTTATAGTGTGATGTGTTTTGTTTGACGATGAAATGTAGCCCCTTTTTTACTCTATTTAGCGCTTTCTTGGTAATTTGTTTGTAAGTGTTATTAAAAATGGTGAAGAGCTTTAGTTTATATTTTGGAGCATTAGTTATGCTCCAGAACCTGTTATTGTGATTTTGCCGTGACTGTCAGGTCTCTGCCACACAAGTCCTTGGAAGGCTTCGGCAGACCTCACAAGAAATCCATGTACCAAAGAACTCGCAATAAAGGCTATTATTATTATTATTATTATTATTATTATTATTATTATTATTATTATTATTATTATTATTATTATTATTATTATTATTATTATTATTATTCGTAAGCGCTCCAATAAACATGGAGAGGGTTTTCGCTTACTTGACTCTAGAGAGGCAGAAGTCCAACCAGTCGCGGATTATTTTGCAGCCCATTTCTCTTCCTTATATAAAGATGCAGGTTTCAACGCTGGTGTCAGTCAGCAGCACACGACGGTTCCTACATCTAGTGCGCTGTTGTTTGATGAAGAGCTTGTCCACGAATGCCTTAAGCGCTTGAAGCCTTCCCTATCCTGCGGCCCTGACGGCCTCCCCTCCGCAATTCTAAAAGCTTACGGTAGTATATTTGCCCCAGTATTGACATCTATATTTAGTAACTCTTTGACTACTTCGACTTTCCCTCACATGTGGAAAACTGCTTGTGTTTTTCCTGTATTTAAGTCTGGATGCAAATCATATGTGTCGAATTATCGCCCAATTTCTCTTCTCTGTGCTACGTCCAAGCTTTTTGAGCTTGTTCTTCACAACATATTGTCTTTTACTGTGAAGAACTCGCTCATTCCGAATCAGCATAGATTTCTGACCGGCCGCTCCACTATCACAAATATCCCAAGTTTCATGACACAGATCTCCACGCCGGTACGTCAAAGGGGGCAAGTTGACACCATTTACTGTGATCTCAGCAAGGCTTTTGATGTAGTCAGCCACTCGCTGCTTCTGATCAAGCTTACGCACTTTGATGTTGACTCGTCAGTTGTGAATCTCTTGCGCAGTTATCTTCTTGATAGATCGTGTTATATTAACGTCAGTGGCCAAACGTCTTCTGCTTACTTGGCAACTAGCGGCGTCCCTCAAGGGTCAGTATTAGGACCATTCCTTTTTAAAATTTTTATTAATGACGTTCTTTCTGTTATCCTGAACTCTTCTTTCCTTCTATATGCCGATGACATCAAGATTTTAAAGAAAATTCACACTGTTGATGACTGTCGCGCCCTGCAGTCCGACCTGTTTTCTTTTTCTAAATAGTGCAAGGATAATAACCTTACCTTGAATGCTGCTAAGACCAAAGTCATGACTTTCACACGCAAAACAGCAAGTATTTCTTTTTCTTATTCTATAGATTCTGTGCCGTTGTGTAAGGTCTGCGAGATCAATGATCTTGGTGTACTTTTTGATGGAATCTTACACTTTTCGGCTCACACTAAACATGTTTCAATGCGGGGTATGCGCTCTCTTGGTTCTGTATGCAGACTATCGAGGGAATTCAAGTCTCCTACACTGTTCCGCAAATTATACACAACCATCTATCTTCCTCAACTCGAATATGCGTCGGTCGTCTGGAATGGCTCTTCTAGATCCAACAGTGACATTATAGATCGTGTCCAGAAAAAGTTTCTAAGCATATATAATCACCGCTTTGCAAACATGGACATTGCACCCTGTACTAGCACTGTTGGATTGTTGGCATTTCCCTCACTTCGCGACCGACGTAATCGCGCTGACCTTCTGTTTCTCTTTAAACTCCTTCACGGTAACCTCACGTGTCCCGAACTTCTCAGCTGTGTCATGTTCCGCATCCCACGCAAGATCACCAGAGAATATAGACCTTTCCATGTTCCTGCCTGTCATCACGAACACTCAACTGTCCACAGAATACAGAATCTTTATAACGCTTACTTTCGTGAACTTGATATCTTTCATAACTCCTTGTCATCGTTCTTTTCCGAGCTTTGCCTTGTGTTATAATTTCATGTATTGTTCAAGTGCCCTTCTCCTCCTTTTCTTTTGTATTTACTTTGCGCTTCGTTGTCGGTACTCTCTTCTTTTCACAATTTTTATTTTTATTCATTTATTTTTTAATGATTTTTCCCTGAGTGTCTTGTTTTTGGTTTGTAATGTATGTGTGCGCCAGCACTCACACCTTAGGGTTGTTCCTGGGCACGTTAAATAAACATGATTATTATTATTATTATTATTATTATTATTATTATTATTATTATTATTATTATTATTATTATTATTATTATTATTATTATTATTATTATTATTATTATTATTATTTGGTTCGTACACATATAACACAAGGACATGAAGAAAATAGGGAGGGAGCAAGCTGACAACTGCCACCGAGAGGGGCACAACACCTGCCAACTCTTTCAGGATGAGGGAATAGAGGAAATGAAAATATGAGGAAAGAAAAGAGGAAATAAAGAAATGATGGAGACGCTGACAGAACAAAACAAAATACAAATAATGTCTATAAACTGGAGGCCAAATCAATGTCCTTCAGAAAAGTTAGCAGGGCTTGATGGGCCTGGTCACCTCGTGAAGCGCACCCCCTTGGAAATAGGCAATCGTCAAGGGTCGCACGTTGCAGTCCAATAAGTCTATATTCCTTCATTAGCAATGCGCGCTGCGCAACGAATGCGGGACACTCTAAAACAAGATGTTTAGGTGTATCAAAGCAACCACAGAACGTACACGACGGGCTGTCCACACGTCCTTGTCAGTATAGGCGTTCGCGCACCAACACAGACCCAACTCTTACCTTATACAGCAGTGCTCTAGCACAACGGGGCAAGCATCGACCACGAACACGGGGAGGGAACGATCCGTCTGCAACACGCCGTTCTTGGTGCTGCTTTAGGAGGTGTTGGCGTATCAGAAGACGAGCGTTTTCAAGCATGCAGGAAATGTCAGGGCAGTCACATTCGTGGCGGGCACAACTTGAAGTGAGGTGATCAGCCTCTTCATTTCCAGCGATGCCCACGTGCGAGGGTTTCCACTGGGCAATGACGGACACTCCACAGGAAGTGATTTTGCCGGAAGTTTCTTTGATACTGCATAAAATTGGGCTATCGGCATCTTGTCTCAGTCTGCTGAGGGCAGCATGGGAGTCTGTAAGAATGACGCCCTTCAATGCGTTCATTTCTTCGTGTACGTACTTCAGAGCAGCATCAATCGCTGCCAGTTCAGCAGTTGTTCATGAGGTTCGATGTAGTATTTACACACCCGTCTGATGTCAGTCGAAGGGCAGAAGAAAGCTGCACAAGCGCCTTGGGCGTAGCTGTGTAAAGATGCGTCCGTGAATGCTGTAGTATAATCTCCATATTTTTCAAATAGGTGGGACTGGGCCAATTGAAATAGTGCCGAAACAAGCTGGGTAGAGTTTTGTGTCTTTCGGGAATTGACAGATAAATGCGGAAGGAACATTTGTTGCTCGTCTTCGGAGTTGTGAATGAAGTAGTGCCTCCTGAACTTCCAGTAATGTCCACAAACAATGCCGCTATTTTCCCCCTCCGAGAGAATGGGTGCTGAATCAGCCGAATAATCAGTGCTTGGCCGTATGACGCTCGGTGCAAACGCTCGATATGATGTAGTGTTTTCTGGTCTGCTTGCAAGCTCAGGGGCAATTGGTACGCTTCTGTGAGTAGTGGAACAGATTGCGCCTCACGAGGTAAGCCAAGCATGACTCGTAGGGCAACACGATGGTCCCGTTCCATTTGAGACAGCATATTTGGCGGCAGGTTCGAGACTAGCAAGGCATACATCACGCCAGAGAGGACAGGATACCTGAAGTGCTTTCGTCTGGTCGCAGGCAGCGCCCCTAGCAGTCAAGGCAGCCACGTACTTTAGCAGTGACCGGGATTTGCACCGCACAGAGGTAACGGCAGGGCGCCAAGAGAGGCGATCATCGATAATTACGCCTAGGTAGTGGTGGTGTTGTACTCATTGTACTGGTGTCTCTCCGACATACAGCCGGCTCACGCTTCGACGAGCCCGTTGCCTTGGATGATACGCAATTGCGGCTGACTTAGCTGGTGAAATCAGCAGACCGACTTCCTCCAAGTACTCTGAAGCCGCATTCAGAGCTCTCTGCAAGATTCCACGAAGAGGTGGACCGTGGTTCGAAGGACTGCTGATCAGCATAAATTGCTATGCATATTGGAAAGTCAGGTTCCTGAGGCATTTGGCTTGGAAGCCCAGCAAGTACGGTGTTGAAAAGAAGCCGCGACAAGACGCTGCCTTGCGATACACCGCTCACAGGGCGAGAATCACTTGTTGCTCCTCCAACACGCACTTTCATGTGGCGCTCAGAGAAAGTTATGCACAAACTCAAGCAGTTGACCCGAAATTCCCGCATTCATAAGGGCGATAGTAAACCCCTTATTGGGAACCGAATTTAAAGCTTGCTGTATGTCCAGGAAGAGCATGTATGCAGAGTGCTTGTTTTCTCTAGCAGACTCTAGAGATGATACGACGTCTGATATGCTATCGAGGGCTGAACGGTGACGACTAAAGCTGCTCATGACATCAGGGAAGAAATTCAACTCTTGCAGCCTGCCATCTAGACGAAACAGTACGATTCGTTCCATCAGCTTCATAACATTAGAAGTTAGCAATATTGGCCCGTAAGACTTTAGGTGTTTTGCAGGGCGGCCGGGCTTTAAGACTGGTATCACCACAGACGATTTCCAATCATTGGGGAACAGATTCGTTCGTCACACTTCGTTATATGCATCCAAGAAATTTTGATAAAAGGACTTATCGATGTTTCGTAACGCCTGGTACGTAACACCGTCTTCACCAGGGGCAGTGCGACGCTTGAAGAGGCTGAGCGCGTGATGCAGCTCCTCGAGAGTAAAGTCTGCTTCATCCATCTGGCAGGCGGGACCATAGCAAAACATTGTGATGCTCTGATTTGCCAGAGGAGTAAGGTTATTGTTTGCGTTGTCACTTGGCATAGGAGGTACGAAAAGGTCGGCAAATGCTTTCGCAAGAATTTTCGGAGTCCGGTCAGTCGCTATGCACAAAGCGGCAGTTGGATTCTTGCAGATCTCAAGAGTGCGGAGAGCCTTCAGTATTCGCCAAACACTTCCATAACCATTTGGCGTATGCAGCGAACTACACAATGCTGCCCAGCTCTTTCGACGAAGTTGTTGTGTGTGCCGCCGTATGGCTGCGTCTAGGCGGTTATGCACCGTCCAAACAGAGCTTCTTTTAGAGCACTGCGCTCTCCTGTAAGTGTGGCGTCGACAGGCACGTAGCCTCAAGAGCTTAAGATCAGGGTACCGTTTATCTATGCCCCGCCGTCGTCTTACGGTAGCTTGTTGAAGACACTCGCTCACCCGTTTAAACAACTTGTCGTGTGATGGGGCCTCTGAAATTATCTGACGGAACTTGTTCCAGTTTGTCACTCCGTAGGCCTGGCGGCTAGGTCTGGCGGCTAGGAGTATGTTCTGAAATCAACCAAATTGGTAGGTGATCTGAGCCCCATGGGTCAGATCACCTACCATACCACGCTGGTTTTGTGGACGAGAACACTAGCGAGGATGGTGAGCATTGCAGTCTCCGCACAGCACAAATGATGGCCACACCGAAAGACGAAGAACTCCAATAAGGTGGTGTCTGAAGATCGTGTCGGTCGATTATATATGCTGGCCACAGTCGTCGTCCTATCTCTGAGACTCACACTAACGGCTGTACATTCAAAATCGGCTTCGTAGATATCGCTTGTGTCAATAACTACGAAATGTAGGTCAGCTCGGATATCTAGAGATGTTTTTGAAGTATTTCGCGGATGCGTGACGTCCGTGCACTGGAAGGACCCACATGCTGGCGCTGTGCATCGAGTGTTACAGTGGATGCCTACGTAACCTGGAAGTCTAAATTCTTCTTTTCTTACATTGGTCTCTTGAAGCGCTATAACATCTGGCGGGGTGTTCATTGCAAGGAGCCGAAGGACTAGATCGGCATGCCACGGTCGTAAGGACCTGACATTCCATTGCAGCACAAAGGGACGGGGCTTTTCACGAGCATTCATGTTGTTTCTAGTGAAGGCTGTAGAACACTGGAACAAGAGCCTCTAGAAGATGCTCTGCGGCTAATGCTGCTGGTGTCTGACAACCGGCAGTCAGAGATCTAACGACATTGACAAGCATCTTAAGCAGGTTGATAAGTTTTTGTCATCGTTGACCGAGGCAGCTGTAAGGACACTACGGAGTTTTCTACTGTAGACGACGCTTTGGATAGAGCTGGTTCCAAAGCTTTCGGAGGCGTGATCTTGGCAGGTACTGGTTCGGACGGTTTCGATGGAAGTGCCGGCCACGATATCGCGGAGAGACAGAAATTACGTTTTCCACTTTCTTGTCCACGTGCGGTGTCCTTGCTATTCTTCATACGTGCGGGTACATCTTCAGTTTTGCCATTTGTAGCCGCTGAGCGGGCACTGCAGCTACTCAGCTTCTCTCCTGATGCCTTCTTCTTAGCTTTCTCTTTCAGAACATTTTGTTTTTTCTTCAGTGTGGGACATTCTTTGTCTGTTGCCAAGTGTTCACCATTACCGTTCGGGCAGTGAGATGTCAGACTGTCGCAAGAATTTGCGTCGTGAATTTGACCACATCTGGCACAGACCACAGCACTTGTGCAGGAACCCTGCACATGACCAAGTTTTAAACATTTGCGGCACTGTAACGGTCTTGGTACGAAGGGCCAAACTGGGTATCGCACTAGTCCAGCCGTTATGTGACTAGGCAGTTTTGCACAGTCGAAAAGAATATTCACACACTTTGACGAGCCGAGCCGTCGAGCGCTGATGATAATGCATGGTGGCGTGCAAACGATCATACTTTTTCAAGACGTCGTCTTGTAGTTCTTGGTTCAGCTGTTACATCCGCGCCCTGTGGTATGTAAGCCCGCGTGTTGACACCACAGAGTTGAGACAGACCAAGTAGAGCTTGCACCATCTTCTCACCTGTTGTGTGCGCGGCAATAATATTTTTCTTTGGGTTCATTCAAACCTCTTGAATAAGACCCGGTGCCAGTCCAAAGAAAAAATCCTTCAGTTTTTGTTGGGAGATGGCATTCAGGCTTTCCACCACGTCGACTGGTACGAAGGCTACTGTCGTAGTCACGATGTCGTATATGATGGTTGCTTCGCTTGATGACGATGTCGAGACTTCCTTCCTGAACGCCGATGTTTAGCAGGTAGAAAAGCATCCGAGTCGTCCAACCTGGCGTCAGACTCGGGAGTGATAGTTTCTGATTACACTGAGAAGCTGAGGCACTTCCTTGCGACGGGATGTCTGTCCCTGCCGCTAGACGGGTCCACCACCATCTCCTCCATAGCAGGCTTCGCAAGGAGGACCTCCCAGCAAAGCAGCAGTCTTGAAGGCCCGTACAAACAGCGCTGGGTGTTGCCGATGCACCAATAAAAACAAAAATAGAAAAAAAACTTCAGCATCACAAGGAACCACCAGCCGAGCGCGCGAACTTCATCGTCGTGCCCCCCCCCCCCCCACCCATTCCCTACGCTCCTTTGAAACGGGACGGTGACAAAAAGTCACCGAGCTTTCTATAATTATTCAGGTATGTCATAGATGTTTTTAATTAAGTCAATGCTTATACATGCCCATAATATTTTTTCTTCCTCAACACTTATCTACCTTGTGCCGATATCTATATGCAACTGCTACATGGCGTGCCACCTGGTGTAATAATATGCAACTGCAATCCAAAGGGCGCACGTATAGACGCTATGCGGCGCGTATCTCACATCGCAAGACAAGGGGTCAGGTACGATGCTCATGATGATGATGATGACGATGATTTATTTGCGTTCCCTTTGAAACTCGGCCTTGACATAGTTACCTAGCATGCTTGAATTTATCAGGTACACGCTATATATTTCCTAGCATTATTGTATGCATTTCCTTAACCTACTTTTTCTTTCTGAAACCTCCCCTAACCACTTTGTACCGCTACCTGTGCATCTGCGACATGGCATTCTAAATGGTCCAATAATATGCAACGGCAATGCAAAATGTGCACGTACGCGGAGCGCGTGTCACATGGCGTGTCTCCTCGCGCGCTAGAATGCGTTTATAGGGCATTTATCCGCTGCAAGCTAGCAAGCGCTGGCATGGCTCAGATTCCGGTACATTACAGACACGAGTGTTAATCGAAGACACAAAAATGCCTTTCCTATTTAATGAAGCTTTAACAGGTTGTTTCTGTATAATAACAAATGTTTCTGTACGCACTTTGTAGAAGAATGTTCTGAAACTATAGAACTCTGCTTTATTGATTGCAAAGACTCCGTATTGTTTTGGGACGTTCTCCAAAGGGCTTTTAAAACGGATCTTGATATAAATCCTGATACGATTCGATATCTTATATCACCTAAATGTCAAGATGTGCTTTTTGGCATGCTGCTACTGATGACCTTGCACAGTTTATGGAAAACTCCCATGTTAGGTCGCAATGCAGAGCCAATTGTACGCTCGTATCTTCGCAGTCACATTTCACTCGGATGATTTCACAACTGAAAAACCTTTATGATCAAAGAGACTTCCGAACAGACTAGAATCCAATGCTGGTGCAGTGAATCCTTTTGCCTCACTTTTAGAGAAGTTTTTAGAGTAAATTTGTACTATGAACTGTTTGTTTTGTTGCTATTACTGTTTTGGTTGGTCTGTAAATACCTTACGCATGTACCTTTTATATTCGTAACAAATAACATGGATATGGATAAAAAAAGCTGGCGTGGCTCAGTGGTTGAGTAGCTGACTCCCGCGCAGCAGGCCCAGGCGCGATACCGGCGCACCCGGGCCTACTGAAACGGCTATTGCAATGTGCCCATAACAGCTCACGCTGTAAAATGATTAGTGCTAGAAACAAACCTTGCGGTAAAGCTACTTTCCGTAGGAAGATTGGTTTTCGAAGCATACTACCTCTGAGTAATTACTGGCGTAATCAATAAAAAAATCTAATTTTTAATAAATCAATATATAATAATAATTTGCCCGAAAACAACATTGAAATCCGGATGTTCGCGCTCATAAAAATAAAACCAAAAAGGCAAATATGTAAACTCCGAAAAATGAGAATGAGCAACCAAAAACAAGTAAAAAAACGGCTAAACAGCTATATAAGGCAAAAAAATACAGTAAGAACACAGAATTTAGTGACGAAGAAAATGCCCGGAAGGAGAGAGAAACTACGTGAAGACAGGCGTGAAGCTGGAAAGTAGGCTAAAAAGAAAGTGCGAAGCTCGAAAGAGAAGGAAGAAAACACGCTTTGAAATCTATCAAGATGGAGACAATTCAACCCGTAATGCTTTTGAATTCTGTGGAGAGGCAAGACTCTGCTGAAAGAAGCAGGGACATGGAAGGGCCTATGTTCCTTGGTAGTCTTCTGCGACAGTGAAACAGAATCTACTAGATCTGGACATGTAATAATTCCATGAATAATTGCGCACGTAAAGAGGATCTCGGTAGGGCGGCGTCTGCAGCTAAGTGACGGAAGTTTATGATGGTTATTCATACTTGAAAAGTTGTTTGTGCGTGAGGTCAAAGAACGATGTTTATATGTAGTAATAATTTTTTTAAGGGGATGCTCGAATAAAATGCCATTTGAATTGATTGTTCCATTCCACACCTGTGAGGCATATTCGAGTAATGGGAGACAGAGGGATGTAAATAAGTTGAAGAAGGGAAGTGGGATACGGAAATCTCTTGGAAGTTTGCGGATGGAACGGAGCATGTGCCGATCATGTGATGCAACGCGCTTAGAGTGGGTAGAGAAGCTTAACGTTCCATATAGAAGCACACCGCGGTCGCTCCAACAACCCTCGTGAACCCTACATGATCAACGAGTGAACATAGTTCTCGGGTGGGGGTGACGGCGCGCCATGCATTGCAGCATGGCATAATCGTACTTAATGTGTACAACGGCGCATCTGTGTGCCTTGAAGGACTGTATGCGCGCACTACGGGCTACGTATGTGATGCAAGCCAGCGCCGAAGAGAAGCCAAATGCGGCGCCTGTGTGCACAGCTGCTGAGCTGTCACGCAAGCAACTCCGGCGCGCAAATACTCAAAAGGCAGGAGAGATCGCTTGATTTTTTAAGATGTGTTGGGGGAGTGGTTTGTGCCACAGCGACGCCAGCTGTGTCCACCCCTTCACGTGAACGTTACGTAACTGCGTAGTCTACGCTCCAAGAGCTCCTGGCGCAGTGCGATGTGGTCTCGGGCTCCGCTTTTAACCGCCTCTTATTATCAAGCGTGGTTTCAGCGGCTTGCGCGTAGCAACCCCAGCAGGAGCGCAGCTGCACCGAAGTCCGAGGATAGCATCGTGGATTAGGTACGTAACGCTGGTTCATCGAAAGACTCATAAGTCACCGGCGGTGTCGAAGTAAGCATACTCGGCTCCTACGTGCGAGACCGGCGGTCTAAGGGAAGACAAGGTTGATATATTGGTTCGCTTGTTTTAAATTTGGAAATGCAAGCATGCACTGTGGAGTAAGGCTGAGTGAGCTGCAATGAATTCGTTTAAGTTCTGCTGAGTTGATGTATTCTGCTGTGAGCACTATAATGATAATTACTTCGATTCTCGAGTTTCCACGTGACGACGTAAATTTCAGCCCATTGGCGATTTCTCCTTTCGTACTGAATGAATTGATACCAGTCGGTTTAAACTTACCTATGATAAGTGCGGAGCCACAGTGGCGGTACGTTGGGGGCAGTGAACTTTGATGCTTAGTGCCCGAAAGAAAATTAGAGGACGCTTAAGCTTCGCCTTTAAGAGTGGAACGCGATAGCATTCAAAGATACCTGGTTGCTTATCAGGCTTCTTTCTCGTATATTCAAATTACAATCCGAGGCTACCACGTCTGTAGGTTGTGGATAAGTCGTACTTTACAATTTTTCTGACGAATTTTACTTTGGGAAATTCAATTTTTTGTTCACTAACGCCTTGCGCCACGCGAAGGGCCTGCCCGGTTGGGGTGGTTCGGGTCTTCGGGAGGATGTGGTTCGGCATGATTATTTCCACCAATGACGCCGGCGCTTACGTCGACGCCGGATTTTGTGTGACACGGGGCCCTTAACGCGTTAAAATGGCGTAGTGGATATGGCGTTGTGCCACTACGCCAGGAGGTAGCGCGATCGAATCACAGCCGCGGTGACCACATCTCGATAAAGGAGAAATGTAAGAACGCTCTTGTGCTTAAAAAGTTGTGAAAAGTTGAGTCCTCCACTGCGGGCTCTTTCGTAGTCCCAGTGTTAGTTTGGGACGCTAAACCCGATGAATCAGTAAAGCAATGTATTGCTGAAGGTGATGAGCGTGAGATTGCGAACAATGACGCGAGCAGTGACATCGGTAACTGATTGACCATTTTCTATGCTCTCAATGTGTGCATATCTCAGATGGACCACCATGGTGCCACTTTGGCATCGGCCACTTACAAGGCAATCTGGTATGTTTGCACATGTGCGCATGTGCTTTAGCATTTTCCGCAGCCAGCTCAGGAACTTTGGATGTCGACGCGTTTGTTTATGATTTTATTTATTGTCTCATTTTATTATGTGCTCCCGTCACGATGGCTTAGCTGCTGCTGTCTTCTTGTGCAGATAAAGAAGTCATCAGTCAAATTCTCGACCGCGCGCGGCCGCAGTCCGATGAGGCCGGAATTAAAAAAAAAACGCTTGTCAAGCATGTTTTCGTTGCTCATTAAAAGTAGTTAAAAACTGTTCAGGGTGCTCCACTATACTGTGGCTGATAACCCGCTAAGTTGCTTTGTTTAAACCATCTAATTTTTTTATGCATCTGCTTTTGGCACTGCTATTACCGATGAGCGTTTTCAAACCATAGTGGCCAATATGCTCACTGCTCTTTTTCAGGTCTGCTTTTAAATCACGCAATACTTCCGTCAAAGATAGGATGACGCACGGCAACTGCGCTTAACGAACGTATGTGCTTGCAGGTACAACATGGGAAACAGAGAAGCGGCAAAGTCGATAGATGATACATCAGTCACCGTTCATCGGCCAAGTAAGCATGAAAACTTAGTGAAGCATGTCAGAGAAAGTGTGAGCAACTTTAGTGGTAATAGAAGTATTTAGCGTCTAGGCACGGCCTGCGTGGTTGTGGTTCAGAATGATTTTTCCGCAAACGACGGTCGGCGGTGACACCGGATTTTTTGCCTGGCGGGGACCTTAACACAATCGCGTTAAAATTGGCGGAATGAGAGAGTGGATCGCAACATTGTCCTCAATGGATCACCTGTAATTGCTAAAAATAGTTTGTGACTAATGCGTTGTAATTTGACTTCACGATATGCTATAGCCTGTGCCGGTTATCATTTGGACTTGCCGATGTATCCTCACGAAGGCGTTCAGTGAAGCGCGACCACACAGCGCTGTTTATGTGTCCCGAGCGCGTGTACCCAAGGTGTTGCCCACAGTGCTGTATGTGTGCCGAGTTCTTCATCAAGTTGTACTAGTTGTACTGAGTGAGCGCCTTTAAAAACGATATAGCCGAATTTCGCTTTTAAAGTACGACCTGTCTAAACCGTGGTAGCAGCTACTAGCTAGAGGCTGGAGACAGAGCTTGCTCTTGCCGTCCGCAAATTACCCGAAAATCGACAGCCATTCTTGCCACGGTTCCTATAGAGTCCTCAGGCCACCATTTCATCTGCAGCTTCATCGTTGCAATGGTTGACAGAAACTAAGTGATGAATCCCACCTCTGCGTGAAAAAAAAATGGTGCTGTTGTTGATGATGCTGATTTCCTTATACATAACCACCACGGGGAATGGGCCAAGAAGCGGGTGGCACGATTAAAGTAGAATAATAATATACGACGAAATAAAGGGCAATATAAGTGTTATGCATGTACATTACCGACTTATCTGATTTTCTTAATATTTCTAATACAATTCTATATGCTGATGATACCACCATTTCCCTGTCAGACAAGTCTTTACCAACTTTACTGCTTAAACTTAACAATGAACTAGCGAAAGTTGTAGAATGGTGTCAGTTGAATCACTTAATTTTAAACCCGGTTAAAACTCAGTTCATGATATTTAAAACAAAACAGAGGATGTTGTCGTGTATACCCAAGTTAATCTCGACAGTCACCTTATTGCTGCCGCGGACTGTGTGTCATTCCTTGGCATAAAATTATATCCTAAGTTGAAATTTACTAATCATATTGCATTTGTTAAACAAAAAACTGCCTACGGCATAAGAGCATTGATTAAATCACGAGCATTTTTTTCAGAACACGCATTACTATCTCTATACTCTTCATTCATTCATAGTCATATCACCTACGGTGTTGCTTCCTGGGGAAACACATATAGCTGTCACCTCTCATCTATTCAACACATACAGAACCAGGCCATTCGCATAATCACCAACAGTTCCTTTTACTCAGATGCTCTCCCGCTTCTTAAGGCTAACTCTATTCTACTTGTATCTGGCTTGCTTAAGTATCATTTAAGTATTCTCTTCTTTAAATTGCTTAACAAACAGCTTGCTTACGAATTTGTAGACTTCAACTCACTTACTAATACCAATTCCACTAGGTTTGCGCATAATAACAACTCTCTCCTACCTAAATGTAGCACCAACTATGGAAAAATGACGTCCTCGTTTTCAGCGATAAAAATATGGAATGACCTACCACATTCTCTTAAACAAACATCATCATTGAATACATTCAAACATGACTTGAAGTTTATTCTTTGTAAATAGTTTCATGCCCGATAATATGTTGTTCTGTATAATTACGCCTGTTGATATAGGCATTTACTTGTTTTTTGTATCTTACCATTGTATTGTATTTTGCACGTTCTTTTGTCTTCCTTCAACGTTGTTAATTTTGCTGCTTAAAACTCATGCCTTGTATACATTTTTTTTTTAATTTGAACCGAGGGTCCCGTTGCAGTCTTTGACTTTGTGACCCTCGTCTGCATAGTATCGTTTACATAATCATTGTATTGAATGGATAATAAACTGAAACTGAATATAAGTAGAAGAGGACTCGTCCAGGATTGAATAAAGGTGAACGAAATAAAACTCAGAATTTTGCATGATAAATTTTCAAGGAGTTATAATGAGATAATAATAAATAATGACGTAATTCGTTCTCTCTTATCAATGAAATTACCTATTGCTAGACAAACATCCCTGCAGCTGAAGCCCAACGCCGAGGACCCGACACAAAGGATAACTTGGGAAATCAATGGTGTTCCGAGTTTATGAAACGGGGATCATCCTTTGATTCACTTTACCATAAAAGCACGGGCCTAATCTGACAAAAAAACATCAAATAATTCGGGACTACAGTCGGGAAGATTTACCATCCATGATAGTCGAAATGTAATCGCCTCTATAAACTGGTTTCCTTAGTCCAATGCTTCGAACCACAGCGAAAGATCATTTGTAATGCATGGTCGCCCTAGTTTGCTGCTGCTCTTAAACAGTTTTCGAACAATAAAAAACGTTTTTTTTTTCGTTGCGCTAAGCGTTTAGTACAGTGTTTTTTTTTTAATTTCGTTTGTCATTTTATTTTATTTTTTGTATTTTTTTGCTGAGAAAAGGCATAGTCTTTTACGTTAATGGGGCCCTGAACCACATTTAATTTAAGCGTCAAAAACGCCTTTCCGCAATGAAATAAATTTTGGGGTTCTACGTACTAAAGCCACAACCTGATCATGAGGCACGCTGTAGTGGGAGAAGCGGTATAATGTTGACCGCCTGGGGTTTCTTAACCTGCATCTAACTATACACAGGCGTTGTTGCATTTCGAACCCATGAAAATGGGGCGGCCGCGGCCTAAATTTGATTCCGCAACGTCGGGGCTTAGCAGCTGAATGCTCTTAGCCGCTAAGTAACCACGGCGGGTCCTTTTTGAACGAATATGGTACCTCCAAGGAATATATTACCTAAATGTTTTTCGAAAAATATTGTACGCGCGTAAATACTTCGAACGCCGTATATAGATTTCCCATCAGAGGGGCGCTGGTGCCAATTAAGCGGCGATGCCCCGCTCACGGCGTTACTGCGAGGGGGCTCGTGGCGGCACCACGCGGCAGCCACGGTATTCACGCTATGCAGCTGACGCAGCTACGTGTGGCTACGTGCCAATGTAAGTGCACGGCAGGGCTGTAGTGAGCGCTCAAGTGCTCCAGCCTGGCCGTGCGACGTGGTGCGGACCGCATTTGCCCTGTACGGATATTAGGCAAACTAAGATTCCGCACATTGTAGGGTCTCAATACGAAGCGTAATACGCAGCACGTCTAACCAGGAGCAACTGAGTGTGAGCGCGCAAGGGCGCGTGTCATTTTACATCATGTTAACCGCTGCTCCTCGCGATGCGGGGCAGGCATAACGCACGTGCGGTCGGGGCTTAAGTTTTACGCCGTTCAAGGCTGGTTGAATGTTTTAGACTAATCGAAATTAGCGAGAGCGAACGGCTACGACACCCCGATAAGCAGTGTATACAAATTTTTATTCGACAGTCAGCTCACTCTTCTTAGTTGATGTCAGCTATTGGCCAATAGCAGTCGTATATGGGAATCTGCTATATGACGAAATGTGGCAGCCCTGAAAAGAGTGAGGCAAAGGCTTCTTTTGAAAAGAGAGTGTTTGCGAAAAAGTTCACTCCGCGCTTCTCTTATGAGCCCCACGCGCCGCGTACATGTGCAGAATTTGACTTAGATATTCACAGCTGCGTATGCTATCGGCGGAATGTGTCTTTTCATCTAGCTCTAAGGGTGGCTCAGGACCCCTGTAACGGATGTGTAATATTAGGTAGATGCTAAGGCTATGTTGCCGCCTAGCTTGCGAACGGCAACGTAAAACTTCTTTTTTCGTTCCTTAAAATTGCACAACCACGTTTTTATAGACTTGGACAAAGCCTGGTGTGTTCCATTGTTGGCCTCGATTTCGACCTTCCTATTGACAATGCCTTTCACCTGCTTTGGTCTCCTCTTCGTGATCATCGAGGAGAAGTTCGGGACCACACGGGAAGAGACGTCTTGGATAGAAAGTGTGTTCATTATGTGCAGCAACCTATCAGGTACTAAATGAGTGCCCATGCTTAGTATTGTCAGAGTGGAAAATATAGAAACTACAATTATCAGCTATCGCAAAAAAAGATTGTGTTACCTCACAGACAGATTCGACAGAATGGTGTTGGCTTCTTGTGATAGAGGACGAAGTGTTCTGCTTTGAATGCTTTCAGCTAAATAGTGAAAGCGTGCAGAGGTTGAAAATGGCCTACTTGGCGTAGCTTCGTCGTTCTGTTGTGCAATTGTAGGCACGGTGACACACTGATTAATAATTGAAATCTGCATTGTTACTTGAGTTTGTTGGTGTGGTCACCAATAAAATGAGAAGCATATCCTGACTTCAGGGAACGCCTCTTTTTGCACTCGCTTCCCGCTGTTTTCTCTAGATGTCGCTCTGACCGTGATAACAGTTTTCCCCACCGTTGACACGAGCTAACTGGCCAAGAGTGGCTAATGAATCAGCTGTATACTAAAGAGAATACATTGCAATTGACGTTTTAAAACATTTACGAGGCGCCCAAGCTTAAAGCACAAGAGGTGTTTCGTGTGGTTTCTATGGTGTCCTCAAATTTAACATTTAACTACCTCTGCGAATTTTAACGGTATCAAACGACGATTATCGATCAGGAGACTACAAATCGAAATAAATGATGTTCAGTGGATTGCTATGAGCTGTTTTCTTTAATTGAACAAAAACTACCTCGAGGCTTATATTGTATACTTAACAAAAAGTTCGGTAGGCTGTGTCACTATCGCATCCGTCATTTTCCGTGTAATTCAAACTTGAGTTATAATCAACGAGCGTAATTGCAACTATGTGCAATGAAGCCTCGCCGTTACTGTGAAAACCCACTGTTTTCAAAGAACATCTTCATTGCCTTCTTGTAAGAATTTCTTGAGGTATGTTAGGGTGCTCTGGAACCACCAGTTGAAGATGCGCCTAGTTTTTCATCTTCAGTAGATCGCAAGTTTCATCGCTTGGCAACTTCTTACTGTATGTAGGTAGGCGTGAAATATATAATGCAATGTTATATCTACGCATGCTGTGCGGAAATGAGCAGCGTCGAAAACTGTGTTCAAAAACTTCTCAGTGGGGTCAGTGGAAAGTTCTAAACATAACTCGTCCCCCAAAACTATAGAATATGGCGCTGTTTGCAAATGTAAAGCATGCACTCGGTTCACTTCAACTATTGTTCTTAACGTCGCTATAGGTCGGGCAACCGTTATATTTTATGCTTGCAATTGAAAATCTTTGTTTTCGAGGAGACAGGGCTTTTTGTAGTTTTTTTTGCTTGAAATCAGAGACCTTCATTTTACCTACACACTCCAGTTGCGGCCGTATCCGTCCTGCGTGTGGGCACTGGCGCTTTTCAAAGCATACGCACAGAAAGGTTAACAAATATTTTACGTTGAAACTTTGCAGATTGTGATTACAACCTGCGCAGGCACTCGTTAGACACGTAAAGTGTCTTCAGCTCAAATATCTGGAGATCAATACTTAACGATGTCATTCCTTGGGCGACGTCACCCTCAGAGGGTAACCATGTTTCTTAATGAATTTAGAAATAGTTTTTATGATTAGTAGATCAAAGGTTTTCCGTTCAAACTTTCTATATAGCGTGAAAACCCGTTATTGATACTATTGAGACCCTGTGTATTTACCTGAACAAATCGGCAATTGTGCTCTTAGCAAGATTTCAGGGCTCTTTCTTGCTGAATCTCGAAATCGTTTCACGGATATGATGAGCTTTGTTGTGAGGTGACGCTGTTCTTAATATGCGATTGCTAAATTTTTTTCTGTTGCACAGATGAATGTGGATCAAAGAAAGGTATCAGTTTTATATATATGTATATATACGGTTAAATACTCTTTTATGACTCTAACCGTCACATCGAATGTGTCGTTTCGAAAAATTATTTAGCCACGCAAGCCTCGTCGGCAAACTTGCACGAACGTTATTTTCATGTGGAGACGCAATTATGTTCGTACATTTTAACATGACGAGGTATGATCTTTTGGGTTGCTTTATGTACGTAAATTTATCGGCAGATTTTATCATTAGAGACTTATGACGCTTTGACGTTTACGTTCTTTGCAGCACTCGCAATAGCTTTTCTTCAGCTGCGCTTCACTCTTTCCCACATTGCGCTGTTGGCCGCCGTCCTGACCAGCACAGCTGTTATTGCATCTGCATTCGCTCCAAACGTGATTTGGATGAGCATCGTTTTCGGTGGTGCTTATGGTAAGAGATTCCATTCCAGCATCACTAAACTTTACGCATTCTCAAAATCAGTTCTCTAGTATGTCCTACTCCTTAGCAACTCTGCACGCGCGTTCTCATATATTGTGACGTTAGATTTACTATAGCTAAATGAGTGCGCAAGCTAAACTAAAACTTTTTGATTAGAACGAAGGCAGAAATGCTGTGCTTGTGGTGCAAAACGCATGATATGAACTTTTATAGGAATTTTCTTTTATTTGTATGTACTTTAATAGCATGCTGTACCGCCGAAACTACGATGATGGAAACGAATTATTAATGGTGAGGGAGTAATATAATGGAGGTAAACGAGCAGCTATTCTAATTTATTGCGGTGTAGAGAAACCACGTACTGGCTTCATGCAGTAGAATAGTTCGGTGGAGTGTGTACTCTAATGGCAGCACGTGAAAGTATAGGTGCCTAGAATTTATGTTATAACGAATTTTTCGGGCTTGCACGCGTTTTGTGCGCATGGGAATCATAGGTTCTTGCCGTTGATGGCGCCTTTTGTGCTTCGCCGCCTTTTGTTATCGCTGCACTGTTATCGCTCCACCCCTTGACTCGTAGCACTGGTTTTACAGCGAAGCTGTTTACCTCTAGCCCCTGCATGCATCCCCCGCATGTGTTCGCAGACGCGTGGAAGCCTGGAAACGCGTGGAAGCCCAGACGCGTAAGCCTGGCCGGCTTACGTCCGTATCACGACGCGTGGAAAGGAATGTGTGGGCCGATCCCGGAGATTATGCAATACCGGGCTGACCCGCAGTGGAGGTGAAGCAGGCTTCAAGCACTCCGCCAACTTCCAAAACATTAGTTTAGTATCTTGGGTGCAAACTGAATCGCATAAATTCGGCATCGTAAGAGCAACACTATATTCCATAGGGGAACAGCGCAAAGAGACACGACAAGAAGACAAAAAGGGAGACACATACCAGCGCTGGGGGTGCACGTGGTGTAGTGCGGTGCTGTATGAAAAAAAAATGTATATCATAAGCTAAGCAGCCCACATATGCAGCCTAAACAGCTTCACTGGTTATTCGTTCCCATATGAATGCTGCGGCCGCAAGAATTTTTTTTCTTTTTCGAATTATTACGCAGCAAAAATAAAAATAAATTCCGTGATTTTAGCACGATCTGATTACTAGGAAGCCGTAGTGGGGGACTCCACATTAACTTAGACAGCCTGGGGTGCTTTATAGTACACCCAAAACGCGCTACACTGGCGTTTTCGAAATTCGCCCCCATCTAAATGACGCTGTGATTTGATCTGGTGACCTCGTGCTTAGCATAACAACGCCAAAGCCATTAATCAGTTGCGGCGGGCAACTCCAAAAATCATTGTCTTATATGCATGATGCACTGTGTTAGGAATCTGAGCAGCTCAAAAATTGCCTCGAGTATAACGCGCAACTAAGCTGCTTGATTGCCAATATGTTAAAGTGAGGGCACTACTTGCACAACATATCGCGATGTCAGGTTATCTAAAACTGTGTTTCAATAATTTCATTTTATTAGTTTCGTGACCTTGGGTACACTATCTTCAACTCCAAAACCGAAACGGAGTACTAGTGTAATGATATTATCTACTTAGCTGAAATCCTTGGCTGAAAAAAAGATCACATGTCATTCCACTGCTGTGAAGGCAGGTTACCAGCCAAGCAGTTAAGCACATATTACATGGACGTGAGACAGAATTTAAATTAAAGTCTGATCAAATTTTATTTTTCTTGAGCGGCGACGGCGGTAATCCCGAAGAAAGGAACACGCACACACATTTTTAATTTGATCGGCGGTCTCGATCGATGACACACATTCGCGTGCAAGACTACTGCCATCTCGGGGAGCCGGAGGAAAGTAGACACGCGAGCGTTCGGGACGAATACAAAGAGAGTGCCAGGCGAGCGTACACATGGCCGAGTGGGTCACGCAGTGGCAAATCTTTCAGAAACCCTTATTATCTACCTGGGGCGCTATAACGTAAAATGATTCCAAACTGTTTTGATTCCAATTTCTGCAATCAGCCTCCACGATTGGTCAAAACATTTTCGGGCCACTCCCAACTTCGCCTGTCCGTCACGCGACGTCACGAAATCCGCGATTGCTCCCCATCGGATATAACGTCTACACACTGATTATGCATGATTAAACCTCACAAAAGAAAAATAATCATTCCTGATTTGATGCCTTTTCACCATTAGCCCTTTGCTATTGGTCCAATGTGTTCTGGCTACGCCCCCTTCGCCTGTCTGTCACGCGACCTCAAAAAACCGCAAAAACTCACCACGTCAAACTGACGTGTACGCGAAAAAATGCATTAATATGCCGAACAAAACTGAAAAATTTTCTGAACAGCCACAGACTGCCCTGTTCCGAAAGGAATAGAATATGGCTGCCCGCCGATCGCTCAGGCCCTCGCGACTCGCACCTGCCGGTGAGCATGTATTTATTTGCGCATGATAAACCTTTTTGCGTGGCAGTAAAACGTTATCGAGCCCTTTCGGCATGCATACGACATCGCTCTGCCAACTCTTCCTTGCTGAGGATCCGTTTTACCGGCATTCTTATCCCTCCGTTGCACGCCGCCGCGATTTTCGACCAGCCACCGCAAGCTAAGTAAGGCGAAGCGGACCAATAGGAGAAGCCGGCGCCACCATCTTCATGCGGTTATCTATTTTCACTGTGCTGGCTCGGCCCCATCGAAACCCTCTCCACTAGACGGTGCTCCTCGCCTCTTGTCAGCCAATTAGATAAGAGAAACCACTGAGTGTAGACAATGTTATTGGTTTTGAAAGCGAACAAAGGTGACATCCTATAAACGAGGAGAGTGTTTGATTGGGTTGTTCAGACAACGCTGCGGGTCACCGCCCGCTGCTTGCGTCGGTGGTTACGTAAATTTGACGTTAGGAGTTTGGAATCAAAACAGTTTCGAATCATTTTACGTTATAGCGCCCCTGCTAGCCTACTGATTTCGAAAATTGTGCTTATTGAAATAATCAATTGAAATAAATCTATTGAAAATGCATATCCAAGTGATCAGACGTATAAGCTTTTGCAGAGAATTATGCAATTTTGTATCAAATATGGCAACTGAGTTTTTGCACATGCAGATCTGTTGACGGACAGGAAAAATGCATAGAAAATGCTTCGCTGTAAAAGATCTCTGTCGATAGCACGTGCCAAGAATTTCATTGGCGCTTAGCTACTGTTTCACAGAAGCATTCTTCTTGTATTTCGGTTAAACATATTTGAAATTACGCTCCTTTATCAGTAGCCTTTGGAGACAGACAGTGCTAAAGTACTTCTAGGTTGACGTTTAATGGTAAGTGGATATGGCTATTGATATTGCGCTGACGTCAATAGGTATTCAGTTACGTAAGTTTTCTTAATTAACCACGTGATTATTGCTTCTTACTACGAAAATGATTGCGCTTCTTACAGTAATCAGCCCAAATAGGCGGAACTATTCATATTCAATCTGTCAGGCTCACTTCCAATCTCATTACAATAAAAATGCGAACCGGGCCGTGCGTGGAGAAGAACATGCAATACTACGAGTAAAAGCTGCATGAGACAATGGACTATTGGGTGGATGCGCCTCGCGCAACTTGAAACACTCCAGCTAGAACGGGATCAAGTTGCCTCCCACAGCAAGGTCTGTGGTTACTCCTAATGATCTCGTAAAAACATTTCTTCTTCAATCGCAGGTGCATGACGCGGAACGGATTCGCAACTGTTGACACGCATATTTTGCGTACGATTTGCACCTATGTATAGAAAGGTGCATAAAAAATTGAGCGTATGTATCAAAATACAATTTTAGTTTTTTGATGGCTCATTTGCTCACTTTCTTGCATTCCATGCATTCGTAAAAACAACACATTTTTGCGCTAGCTTAGGCAGTAACAGTGAGCACAAAAAAACAGTAAAATATAGCTCATATTGCTCCCAATGAATAGTAGAACGCAATACAGCAAAAAAATAATCTAACATTTGTGTTTTCGTGCAGAAAAAAAATCCAAAGCCGACTTTCAGTTTTACCTTTTTCAACGAAGAAATTATAGACATTTTCTTACAGAATATATTTGTGCAAAGCTCTGAGAAATGTTTCTTTGAATTCAGGACATGTTAAAGCATAAGAAAGCCCAATTTTGTAATGATCAGACTACATAACATGCACAAATTTTAGTGCACAAACTCTATAAATGCTACAAAATGAAGAACCGTCAAACACACGTTTGAAAGTCAGAACTTGAAAGTTGCCGCACTCGAGAAACCCGGAAAACGCATGCTTCTTAAATTATTTCTTGCGCCGCAGAAGTCCAGGCAACCATGGTTATTGGGAGAATGAGGCTTGGCCGTTCTCCTCATGCGATCCCCAATGGCGAGCACCGGTGCGTTCTCGGCCGCGATGCGCTAGAATACAGTACATTTTCGGGCTTTTAACAGCTTTTTTAACGCAATTCTAACACATTTCCAGTGGAGTCGCGGCTTTGATGTTTATTTTCATAAGAGTAGAGATACCAAACTTAACAAATGAAGTAAAAACAAGAAACAATCGATCATTTTTAAAAAAGTCGCTTTCATTAAGAGTAGCGTCTCCCCTTAAGTCACATCAGGCCACTGATGACTGCAAAACTGGTTTCATTCATGGTATTGGGTGCGGTAACGTAAAATGATTCCAAACTGTTTTGATTCCAATTTCTGCAATCAGCCTCCACGATTGGTCATAATATTTTCGGGCCACTCCCCACTTCGCCTGTCTGTCAGGCGATGTCACGAAAACCGCGATAGCTCCCCATCTGATATAACGTGTACGCACTGGTTATGTATGATTAATAAGCACAAAAGTAATTATTCCTGATCCGACGCCTTTTCACCATTAGCCCTCTGCTATTGGTCCAATGTTTACTGCATTAATATGCAATAATATGCCGTACAAAAATGCATTATTATACCGAACAAAACTGAAAAAATTTCTGAATACCCACACACTGCCCGTTCCGAAATGAATAGAAGATGGCTGTCCGCCGATCGCTCAGGACCTCGCGACGACTCGCTCCTGCCTGTGAGCACGTGTTTATTTGCGCATGATAAACCTTTTTGCGGTACATCAAAACGTTATCGAACCCTTTCGGCATGCATACGACATCGCTCTGCCAACTCTTCCTCGCTGAGGACCCGTTTTAGCGGCATTCTTATCCTTCCGTTGCACGCCGCCGCAATTTTCGACCAGCCACCGCAAGCTAAGTAAAGCGAAGCGAGCAATCGTAGAAGCCGGCACCACCCTCTTCATGCGGATATCTATTTTAACTGCGCTGGCTCTTCCACATCGAAACCCTCTCCACTAGAGCGTGCTCCTCGCCTCTTGTCAGCCAATTAGATAAGAAAAGCCGCTGAGTGTAGACAATGTTATTGGTTTTGAAAGCGAACAAAGGTGACCTCCTATAGATGAGGAGAGTGTTTGATTGGGTTGTACAGACAACACTACGGGTCACCGCCCGATGCTTGCGTCGGTGGTTACGTAAATTTGACGTCAGGAGTTTGGAAACAAGACAGTTTGGAATTTACGTTATAACGCCCATGGACTACGTATAGATGATGCGTTGTGTTATGAAAGGAACATGTATGTATGTATGTATGAATGTATGTATGTATGTATGTATGTATGTATGTATGTATGTATGTATGTATGTATGTATGTATGTATGTATGTATGTATGTATGTATGTATGTATGTATGTATGGATGTATGTATGCATGTATGTATGTATGTATGTATGTATGTATGTATGTATGTATGTATGTATATATGTATGTATGTATGTATGTATGTATGTATCAGTGGCGTAGCCAGAAATATTGTTCAGGGGGGGGGGGGGGGGGCTCAGGTTGCAGCGCGGCCTCCTCCTTATAGAATTTGTCGAGGGATCAAATGCATGAATAACAACTGCATTGCCAATTCCATTGTATATTAGATGCTGCAAACGAATTATTGAACGCTATGCACTGTCCATTAAAATATGTATGTTGTCATAAAAGAATAAATTCGTATGCCCCAAAAATTGTGGCAGAAATAACTGATATCAATGCTTCCGCGTTTATTTTTGTCTAATTAATAAGTAAAGAAAACATCACATGAACTTTAGAACTAGTTACCCTTTTCGCGGAGAAGTTTGTTTTAGAGAAACGAGATAGCGCTCACGGCGGTGCGCCAAACCTCTCCTCAGCGACCGCGCACGAATACGAAACCATTACCGCTTCTACCTTGCTTCTGTGCGATCAGCTGTCGGAAATGCAACTGAGTTTTCACTAATACACTGTGCTCCAATCATGCTAGATTGAATAATGTGGATTGAAGACGTGTGCAGTAGTTGGCTGCAAAAATAGTGACTGGCATGTTAAGGAATAGAATGAATCTGTGTGGCGAAGTTCGCGGACCGCTGCTGCAACTGTCCGAACGTGTTACCGGCACTTCGTGATGTACCGCTTCCCTCGAAGGTACAGAAATTTTCTCATCCGCCAGCCTTGTATCGCTAACCTTCAAAGAAAGGGCTTCATCCCCAGAACGTCCGCAAGAATGAGTACCACTCGTTAAACAATAACAAAGGGAGTAGCGCCGCTTCCTGTCATAGTAATTTTCGCGCACGTTATCTATACACATCTGTCCAAATGGCAGGTAAACTTACGCCCACTCTATCGCCGACGTATCAAGAATAAGTGAATGGACTCACACTTGAATATATGCGCACTGTATACACACAATAAAGGACGCAATACACCTATGGCGCACCAATGGTCGAAGCTGAATGTTTCGTGATGGTCCACAAGAGTAAGCAAGTTACTAGCTGTAATACATATTTGCTACAAGGTATTACAATGTACAAAACAGCTACGTTTCAAGCCTTGTGCGCTGCAAGAGCAAATCTATCGGATTCGGAACTGAGCACACCCGCGAGTGATTAGGCAGAAAATAATCAGAAAGTGGCCGCACCGAGGAACTTCACTGAGTCAGAAACTGACAAGCCACTGCTTCAAAATATTTGCCGAATAAAGAACAAAGAGCAAAACACACTAATGCTGACTGAATTCATAATCGGACAGCTTGGAATACATATTTAGACCCGCTTTTAGAACAAGCACCATATACGCTGCTTATGCCATTTGGACATAGCTTAATCAGCTCCGAAAGCGCTTTTGCATGCTCTCTGAAGCTGTGATCAAAGCTTCGTGTCGTCCATCTAGTCACCGTCTATGATATCTCCGAAAACAGAGGTTTTCTAAGCCGCGCCGGCGTCATACACTTCCATTGTAAACAAGGAGGCAACGGAGGCAGTTGAGGCAAGCAATGGACGCGTCACCACGTGATCAAATATGGCAGCGCCCACGGGATTGCCGCGAAAAGGGTCAATATCAGTTCGAAACCAGCAAAGCAGTGCATGCAGCTTATATGAAAAACGTAAAGACCATGAAATGAATAAGTTGAGGACAAATATTTTGATGAATCTTTGTCATTCAGTAACCTTGTTTACATTTTTCTACATATGCAACTGCCAGGAAGAAACCTCAATGACGCTATCCCTCGTTGCAATCGATTGCCCAGGAGCAGCTGTAACTCGTCGTGTATTGTAATTACACCCAGATAATACTCGCAGCAGTGAGTACAAATAAAAAGTGGGAGTTCTGCAAAATATATATTAGAAATTG
Source organism: Dermacentor silvarum (assembly GCF_013339745.2). Classification (NCBI taxonomy): domain Eukaryota; kingdom Metazoa; phylum Arthropoda; class Arachnida; order Ixodida; family Ixodidae; genus Dermacentor; species Dermacentor silvarum. The sequence goes on from NC_051156.1 coordinate 117,697,896, forward strand.
CGAAGATAGAATGGAATATACAAATGCGAAGATACCACTCGTTAAAGGGCAAAAAAATAGTCGCTGGGAACAAAGTTCAGTGCTTGTATACACAAAACCTCGCAATAAGATATTGTCACGAGCAATGGCAAAGACAAAGACATTGTAGTGGGGTTGGGTCAGAGGCTCTCTTGTCGGACTGAAAACCTGCTGGAACGTGTGCGCTCTGGGCAGTCTTGACTAGGCAAGCGCTAGCCGTTCACGGTTAATTAAATACTCCCCGTAACACTATTTAAAAATACGTATGAATCTCCAATAAATCTACGTATTTAAGCAAACGTCAGTGTATATAATGCGTCAAATAAGACAAATAAACATGTTGCTCAGTCACACATAGTAATTTTTGCGCACAGAAAGGCAGATGATCTAGGCAAGAACATAACTATGATCGCAGAAATTGTGATATGTACTTGGGCCATGCAGCAGTCGCGACAGCGCCATGTGGGTGGAATAATAGAGGAATAATGCATAAATCACTACGAAAATGTGTAATTTAACTGCCTGCACAACGCCAAGAATTATTCTGCACCCAAAATTAAAGGAGGGTATTCCTTCGTTTCAAAAAAGAAATAAAAGCAGGTAGCTGAAAATGAAAGAAAAGGACAAGCGAAGGCCACAGATGATGTGGCAAGTTGAAGTACCCAATATCCGAGTGTGTTTTTGGCGAACGCCGCGTGGGCCGGGCTTTCAATGAGAAAGGTCGGTCAAAATTGGTTATTGGTATTCTCGTAATTTTTTTATTCGCGTGATAATTATGATCATGATGCTAACTGCTAGAATAAACGGCGAAAATTTCTGCCGTTTTAAAAGCTAATGAACGGTCATACGTTTTCATAATTATGAACTTATGGACGTGAAGGTACAGTGCTTTTTACTTGCATTGATTTTTGCTGCTTCGCTATCTAAAGGACAAACTTCTCTCGGCGGGAAAGTTGAGCGAAGCAGTCAATGACTTCGGACACGTTGATGCCGACGTCTCTGTGGCTGTATAGAAGCGCCAGCCTAACCATACGTTCCACAGACATTGTATAGCGCAAGTAGTTTTTTAGTAAACTCTTGTTAAAAAATATTCTGTCTGCACTGGCAGTGGTCACTGGAAGGGTGACTAGAAGCTGCACCAGTATTTACACATTTACATAGAACCTGCTGTCGCAATGAGAGATGCGCATCTATTCCGGTGCTAAAACCTAAAACACTCCCTTGATGTCGTTGGCATACTTGTTTAGGTACCTTGCAGAAACAGTAGGCTGTTCGATTCCAGCGATGTCAGTCGTTTAGTCAGGAAGTATGGAGAAGCAGCCTGCTTTTACATCTAGGCTTTCTTTGATAATGTCACCACAAATTTCTATAATTTGGTTTTGTGCGTCTGGGCTTTAATACGAGGCATTACTGGGGCAACTTTCCAAATGGTTCTTCAGATATGTATCTCCACAATCAGCTCGCATGCGAAGAAGCACTCTGAAAATGCCTGTATTTTCAGCAGGGGCATTGCTTAAATCCATAGGGCCCCTGTCCCTGTGGCCACGGACAGCCAGACCTTGTCGCCCGTAAAAAAAAAGTATGAATAATAGGCCGTTTACTTTCTTCTCTTTTCTCATATTTTACTTTGCCTGCCCTGGTCCAGCTGATCAATCACATTCTGCACGCTTCCTGAAAATGTTTGGAGAAAAGTATCAGCTGCTAGCTGACAGTCACGGTGATATTTAGTATTTTGCTGTGTGTGGGAGATTGCGAGCGCGCGCTTCCATTTATGGAACGGCTTGGACACGAGCGTTCCAGGGCGCGCATGTTGGCCCAAGTTTATAAGAACATTAACCCCATAAAGTTCTAGAATTGAAAATCTTTTAATGCATGCCTTTGGAAATGTCAGCGCACCTTTCGCGTCAAAAATTTATGAGAACTTTATACCCATAAAGTTTCGTAATTTAAATCCATGCGCTCTGTATATTCCGCGGCCGCTGCGAGATGCCGCAGCGCGCCCGCTCGCTATCGAAAAGCCGTTGAAAGTTTGTGGTCGGATGGGGCTCCTTGCGTTACGTGACTCCAGGTGCAAGGGCGTTGTCACGAAATCCAGCCCGAGTTCGCAATGTTCGTGCCGAAATGTGTTTTCGAGCGTGAAAAAGACATTGTAGACAAAATCCAGAATGATTGCCGGCGTCGGTGGTAGTTTTGGTCGGTAGTGCATGCCCGCACGAAAAAATTTAAGGGGGGGGGAGGCTGATGGGGCTTCAGCCCCCCCCCCCCTGGCTATGCGCCTGGTATGTATGTATGTACGTATGTATGTATATGTTACAAGTATATGCGCTGGATATTATTGAGTGCAGTGCCCTTCGATAAGGGAAAGAACAAATTTATAGCACTAATACAGACAAAAACGTCAAGTTAATTGTCATCGTTCATGGTAGTGAACGATTTAAAATAGTATTTTACATCGCTCTCTCTACTAAAGTAACTCAGGACATTGTTGGTTTTTACCTGAGGGTAATGTTATATTCGGCGCTACATTACCGGTTTTTATCTTTCACTGCTCGTAACAAATAAAAGTCAGTCGCGTCTACGTATAGAGACACAACAACCTCAAAGTGATAGCTAGAGAGTCGCCTTGTCGGTACTTTGGCTCTAGAAAAGGCCATTAGACATTATTTTTCCAGCCAAACTGATCAATTCAGTGGGAGAAACACGCCTGGTAACAAAACAAACAAGCACTAAACGACTACCGCTGACTAATTCATGCTCAAATATATTATTGCCAGGTTTTGCAGTCAAGCTATTCGTGGCAGCCGTTTCAATCTACACGATGCTGTACTTCGACAAGTACCGGGCGACAGCGCAGTCCTTCATCAGCTCCTCTCAAGGCGCAGCTGGCATGGCGGGCCAATCTCTGCTGTTGTGGCTCGAGAAGAGCTACGGCTTCGCAGGAGCGTTGGTCGTACTCGGAGGGATACTCCTGCACGCTGTACCACTCACCATGCTTCTGAACGAACACCGCGGGATAGGATTTACTTGCTTCCGAAGAAGGAAGTCGTCAGCGTTTGACGGCAACATCGTCGTTACCCCTGCGATCTCTCGTTCAAGCAAATCTGCGCTTTTAAAGTCGGCACAGCAGCGGAAGTTCTCAGAAGTACAAGGCAGCGCGGAACAGAAGCTTGCCTTTGGAGTTGTAAATAATAATTCTATTACAAGGGAAAAAGCACTCTCTTCTGAAGTTACTTGTGCAGAAGCAAAATCATCATTTGAGGGTGCTATGTTGCAAGAATATAGTGCAAAAAATTCTCCGAGCAATTTCTCAATAACTCGAAGCGAAAGTTTGTTCCCTTTAAAAACAGCGCCCAAAACTCCACTATCAAATTTAGGACCAAAATTAAACACTTCACCAAATCGGATGGTTGCGCCAAAACAAAGCTGTTCCTTAAAAATTGCGCTTTCATTGTTTAAAGAACCAGCATTTTACGTTTTACTCGTAGGATTTGTAGTTGGAGATTACACTGAAATTGTGTTCCTCGCCACGGCCGTCGAATACGCTCAGGATAAGTCAGTAAGCGTCCAGAAAAGCGAACAACTAGTCACTCTGTGGTTTCTAGGACAGTTTCTCGGCAGTGGCCTTTTACCGCTGTTAGCCGACTGCGTGGGGCACAGCCGTTCAATTTTCTATGTGGTCACTTTCGCCCTTTCCTCCGTCTCTCTGGTGGTGCTGCCTCATGTGATGGACATTCCGAGCCTTTCCGTTGTCCTGCCGATACACGGCATGGCAATGGGCTTCATCAGGTGCGTCAAGTGCGTAGTTATAGCCGATCAAGTTGGCCCTGAACGGACGGCAGCTTGTTGGGGCATCAGCGGGCTGGCGATAATCCCCTTATCTTTGGCCAACCCAATGATCATTGGTAAGTACAACGACGACACTTTGGTTGGAAATGTAATTGCTATGGACGGGCAAAACATAAGTTCTGTAGTAAATCATTTCACAAGGCGCTTATATCACTTAGAATGCATTCACATTATACTACAATGTGTGGAGACCACTCACACGCTGGCATTTCCTTAGATAAATGGTTGGAGTTTATTATTCATTACAGGACAAATCTCACTGCACACATATAGACGACCGCGTCTTTAATGCAAAGCACAGTCTTTTAGTGCTTGCAACGCCAGGCTTTCATGGTTTAGCGTTGCTTGTGCTTGTCGGAGACCAGACCTAAAGCAATCAAAAATAAAAACACGAAGAAGACAGAATACAGCACTGGTGTTAAGTCATATTTCAGATGACTGACAAAGGATGTGTCGGAACAAACGCTGTGTGTTCCTAGAATATTGGCCCCGGTATCTTACGCGCCGCTCCTGCCCATGAAGTGTTTTGTTTGTATTTGTACTTGATACCGTATGCTCACAAGCGAAGTAGTTGAGAACCATCATCGTTTAGGGAATTAGGGCGCCTTGTAATGATCATGTACGCCAAGACAAGACGTAACACAACAATGAGATTCACCAGCTTATACTTGTGTAGAAAGAGGCCCCTACACGTCTATTATCACACCGTTAGATGCCTAACGTCGGTGTACAATTTATTTATGAATGTATTTGGTGTTACAGGTTTCTTTCGGGATTCGGGAGGTTCATACGACAACTTCTACAGGATGCTTGGTGGAATCAACTTCTTCGTGATGGTTCAGCTTGCTGTCTTCCTTGTCTGCAGCAAAAAGGAGAATAACGCAACTGTAACGGCGGTCATTTGCACAACTAGCACCGTCATACACGAGGAAAAAGCGTGGCCACTTCCTCTGGTGTCCTGATTCTGAAGCGCACTTGTGTTGGGCTTGTAGGGGTATTTTAGGAATAAGTACGGTACTTTTTTAGTACCTTGAGGTTCTCCTTCTCGCATAAAGTCTCCAGATCATGTGCATAGGAAAAGATTGTTCATGGGAATGCGTGCAGAGCTCTCAATTTCTACTTGCTCAATATTCAAGAGAAAGCACGAGCGCATAGTCTCGGTCAGTTTTACGTCTAAGCATAAAAACTTGGTGTGGCAGCTACAATTCAGTACAGCAATATAGAGGAGTGCATCTAGGACGACACAGCGTCGCTATTCAGTTCAAAATGAAAATTAAGAGATGTACCGCTGCACGAAATTGCCCATTCCAGAGGCACCTTTACAAATCGTGGTACATATTGCATTCAAAATAGGCCATTCATAAAATTTCGGTAGAATAATAATAGGCATATAGTAGTGATTGGCTGACGTAAGGCAAGGGTAATCGGAAATGGCTGGGAGAGGTGTTCATTGACCCTGCATTGGACAAGAAATAGACGGAGTATAATTATATTTTTATTATAATGACGACAATATCGACAACTTTTTAATTGCGGATAGATACTGTGACTTCACTTTTCCATTGTTCTACAATGTTTGCAAGGACCAACATCCAACATTATTCATTAGAATAAGTTCAAAATAGATACTGAACCGTGAATACACTAGCAACTAATTATTGAAAGCAAAGTGATATATCAGCGAAGAATGCTTAGAGGTAGTGTGCTGAAAGGTGAAACACAGGTACTCTAAGGTCATCTATGCGCTGATGATTCAGAGATAACAAGAAGCCGTGCGAAGCTACAGGCAAACAAAAAGCCGTGGAAAGATGACAACGACAAGACAACAAAAAGGGATCACAATGTCTCCAAGGCAAGGAAAAAAACTGGGTAGTTATTTAGTAGAAACAAGCAGCGCGAATGAGAGCAGAATCGTTTATCAGCGCCAATATCCCAAAATAACAGGGAGCTATAGGACCGTCGAGAAGCGGAGAATGCGTACGTGTACGACCACTGAAATCAGCATTCATTCCACAGGCTTTCGCTACAAACCGTTGTAAGAGCCAGTGTAAAAAATCCGCCGGTTTAAAATAATTGTTACAGCAGCCGACCAATGCAAACACATTTACTTCATAGCAGTGGAAATATGCATTCCCAGCCGCCATACTGTAGCCGAAAGGGTAGTACTCCTTGTGTGTCCCATAAGCAAACGTAGTTAATCATCCAGCCGAATGTGAGCCTTCTTCAAGGCTTATTCCGCCAAATCACGAAGCATAGAGAAGCATAAAGTTGCTGATGAGCCGACTCACTCACGTCAGCTGATTGGCCACCTGCTGAAAAGAAAATAAGGATGCTGAATAGTTCCCACAAACGGTAGATTTCTTGCGTCTTGTGCTCTTATCATACAGCATAAGGTTCTCCGTCTAAATTCTTGCGTATTGCCTAATAAGAAAGGGTGTGTAGCGATTGATGAAGGATAGCGCACTCCACGGGCAAGTACTTATCCGTCAGTACGGGCAGGACAAAGTGTTTTTTGGTGGACTTCGGCCGGTCCTGTCGCCTTTGGGCCTGGGCCGATCTGGGGTTTGGAATCCAGGGCATGGGCCGGGCCGGGCACGGGCCCGGTCGGTGATGAGCGTGGGTCGGTGCGTCGTATATACGCGGATGTTGTGCATATATTCAAGACATTCCTTACAACTTTCGGGTGACAGAAAACTGATGGTTAATTATTTTACTGAACAAAATAAAAGAATCGTTGAAGTTCTAATTCTTTATTCTTTCTACGAAACAACTTTTTTTACCGAGAAAGAAAATAACAGTTAGAGCTGAACCCATCCGTGTTGATTATTGAATCATGCGAAGAACTTCTTAAACGTATAAAAGAAGCAAATGTGTGGAATGAGTGAGGATCATGGGATGACGACGCTGGAGTGACGACGATGGTACCAAAAAGATCGTGTGACGACGGCTACACGACGACCACATGGCGACGGTGTTGTGACGACGACTGCTTGACGACCATGAAATAACGACGCTGGAGTGACGATGGTGGTATGTCGACGTGGTGTGACAACGATGGTGTTGTAACGACGTGATGCCGATGCTTGAATGATGCCGACTGGATGACGATGTTAAAGTGATAACAACGTATTTATTTATTTATTTATTTATTTATTTATTGCAACCTACTGCAGCCCCGAAGGGCTAGCGCAGGAGTGGAGAAATAATATATGCGGAAAAGCATAACAAAGAGCACTGAACATCAATTATTAGTAATATACAATAAAAATTCATCGAGTGGTAAAGATCTTACCTAATCAGGCAGAGCATTACACCATTCTATAGAACGGGAAAAAAAACGTGTTTTTAAACGCATCGGTACGATGGTGAAAAGTGGACATATTCAGCTCATGGTGATGCCTAGTGGTGTAGGTATAGTGGGTGTGATGTATTTTCTAGGTTGGGGGGAAACGTGGGGAGTTGATTAGAGTGTAAAGAAACATCAAATATTCAACGTGACGACGAGAAGAGAGACTGGTAAGTTGAAGACTAAGAAGATGGGAACTGGGGTGCTATGCAGGATGTGCCGAGTTTCTCGTTCGCAGGAGTTTTACCTGAGTTTGCTCGATGGCAGTCAGTGAACGGAGATAGCAAGGAAAGCGCAAGAACAACGGACCAAATATGTCGAGATAAAGCCGCGTATGACACCATGAGCGCACCCTGCGCGGCGTTTCATGCATAGAAGACTGCGCAACGAAACGCGCCAGCGCCGCGTATTGTTATCAACGTATTATCGCAATTTAGCGATACTGTGACTGTCCCGCTGTCTATCTGCACACTTGCCGTGAGTAAAGTCCCTATATAAGAAAAGTACCGCCATCTACTCTTTCCTCCGCCGCCTCCTCTCCTAAAGCGCTTGCTTTTTCTTTACTTTTTGCTTGCGAAAGCCAAGTTGATGGTGGCGCACCTAGAAACTCCACGTTGAAGCTTTCAGGCCGGGCACGCGCCGCCGCCGCCGCCGGCGACTGCGGCTGCGCAGAGGACTTTCAACATGGCTCTGAGGCGGAAAAAAAAGAAAATATAAAGAAATTAAACGCGCGCGCTATCATCGTCCAATCGGAGATACAGGAGAGAGAGAAGCGGCGTTTATCAAAGGATGGCGGTACATTTCTTATATAGGGACTTTAGCCGTGAGCCGCTTGCCACGCCTTTCTCGGGCGCATCAAGGGCGTGCCTCCTCTTTAGGGCATTATCTTTCTATCTTCCGTTGAATGCGAACAGGGCACATGCAGTGCATTCTTGCATTTACACTTTCCTTCAGTCGAATACACTAACATACAACAAATAAAATAACGAACAATTTATTTCTTGAAGTGTCGGCTTTTCGTTTTGAATGCTATAAATTTCGATGAGAAACGGAGATCGAGCGAACTATTAAACTTTGCACTTTTTTGCCGCGAGAGGCGACTGTGAGGGTGAAAACTTACAAGCGGATACATTAATTCTAGAGGGTCGCACGCACGAGGGAATTCATGTGGGTGAGCAGTCACCAGGGACGCTGTAGTGCTATGTTCAATAAATTCAATCATGACAATGGTCTTAATCCCTGTCTACTAGGGGAATGGCAACGCAGCGCTGCGGCATGGCTGTTCACCGCAGGTGCTTCACTGAGGCTATTAAGGCCACCGCTTTACCAAAGAAAAACGAGACTCTAGCCATAGAGAGCGGAGCAACGGCTGTCGCTGCAAAATGGCTGTACGGTACCATGTTTATTTTTGTGTGCGAAGCCTCCGTGATGCATTGTGAAGAAGAGTGAGCTGCCCAGCGTCGCAATTAATTGCTTTTCATCGCTTGCCCAGTGAAGGTGCCTCTGTGCGCATATACGCAGTATTTTGAGTGTGTTGTGCACTCCAATGTGCTTGCCGATTGCCTTTGATGCTGAGCTAACAGCGATCGCAGATGGATATCGTAACAACACCGCAACAAACGCATTTTGGCAGGTGAGGGCTCTAGTGGGCAGTTATGAAATGAGACTTTGAACGCAGGAAGGTGCTGCAACTGTTTAGTGTGCAGTGCTTGTGATGAAGAAATGGTCATCGTAATGGGTCTAGAAAAGCGGCGATGCCCGACGCTTACCGCGTTAGCGACACTACCGCTACGATACATAGGCCATCACAGATCAGTCATCTCAAATGACAGCTGCGATTCGTTGTCCTTGGAAAACATTACGCACTCCTCAGCATCGTCGTCCACCACGGCGCATCGACGCCTTGCAAGTAGCTACAGTGACGTGCCGATAATTATTTGCTGTTTGCTACGTCGCCACAGTGCAGGCAATGAAACCATATTGTGGGGCCATCACAGTCCAAGAAGATATATGCATAAGCCAGTGAAAGTCAACGCTTTTTTTTATAGTGGCGCTCAGTACATCACCGATGACAGTGCGTTGTGCGTGTTTTATTTCGCCGGTCAAGATTGTTAATGCCTCTCAGTACCACACCACGTCGCTGTTGCCGAAAAATAAGTTGGGCGTGGCTTATAGGCCACGCCCATACCCCGCGCACAAGGCGCGCACAAGAGTTACATGCCTCGCGTGGGGCGTGACCTATGGTTTTTATTGACAGGCGAACTCGTGCCAAACTCGTACATTGCGAAACTCCCCTCGAGTTGAACTCGTGAACATGGCGGCGGCAGCAGCAGCCTGTGTCATCGCATCCAGCGGCAGTAAACGTCAATATGGCCGTCTGACCCGTTCACCTAGATGACCGACATTGAGTTTCGCGTCATTTTTGCCTTTCCAAAACGTCAGTGCGCTGGCTCTATGCCGAGTTAGGCGAAGGCCATCGTCTGCGGAGAGAGCGTGGCGGGCCAATTAGGTTTTCCGAGCACAGAATTGTGTGACTAGGCTGCGGAGGAAAAGATCGTGCGATCGCTTCGACTCTCTCTTGTTTCAAGCGCTGCTCGTCCACCGCGCCCCAGCCCCCGGCCCGGTACGGCGTCATCATCGGAGTACTGGGGCACCTGCGACCACCAGGGGTTCAACCCGGACCAACCAACCTGCGCAGGCGAAGTGGTCACATTATATTGGAAAGCTCAGAATGGGCGCTGGGCTGCCTTCGGGTGCAACAGCTGCCGAAATCAGTTTTCGCAGTTACACGGTACCGCTGCACTGCACGGGCAGAGAGGCGAAGGAAGTTACTTCGCCAACACGGACCGCCTCGGCCGTCCGAACGACCACCTCTCCAGGCGGCAAATGATTTGGCTCACGTACTTCATGAGCCAAAGTGTAGACATATGGGTGTTGAAGGAGATGACCGGCGACTCGTTTGCTTTATCGGAGCACGCCATCACCGACTGAAGGAACTACCCCCATAAGTTAGCGAAGGACGAGCTGCTGGTGCGACCTCCTCTCGGTGGCCCCGGGTAGATAGCACAAATTGACGAGTGCCTTCTTCGCGGCGAGCAAAAGTACAATCGAGGCCGCCTAATGTCGGGCGACAATTTTCCGCCGAGCCGCCAAAATTACGTCGGTGTTAAAGATGGTGGACGATGGGTCTTCGGCAGGTTCTGCGCGACCAGAGGGGTGCAGCTACTTTCAAGGTCGACCGACGAAAGGCGGCGACGCTAGGCGCCATTATTGCAGCCAATATTCAACCGGATACCATTACTAATAGTGAAGAATTGGCCGCATGCAACTGTATCCCAATTAAACTAGATGCTAATGGGGCTATGCCTGAATCTGCATTGGGAGACGGTCAACCACAGCGTGGACTTTGTGGACCCCATTACGGGCGTTCACACGCAAAACAATAGTAAGTAATTGTCAGAAAGTGAAGCGCCACCTCGTCAGCGATGGGTACAGGGTAACTGCACCGATGCTGGAGTCCCACGTGGGATGGATGTGGTGGCACAGAACGGCCACGTGCGCTGCAAAGACCCTCCCTTGCGTTTGTTAGAAACCACGGATCGCTCGGGCTGCCCAGTATAAAGTCTTTCCTGCGGTTTTTAGAAGCCATCGCTCGACGCTTGCCAGTATGAAGGTGCATCGCAAAGTAAAAGAAAATAAAGTGTAGTTTTCTGACCCTTGTATGAGTGCTTTCTGGCATTCCTGAGTGCTTACATGGTAAGGGCGCGGCAAACCACTTAGGCGCTATCCGACGCTCACTTCGTCTCGCAGCTAGGGCAGCTGGGGTGCCTCGGATGCGCGCGAGCGCATCGAGGCACCATACTCTCAGCCTTTCTTTAGCGTGAGCAACGAGCGATCTGTTAAAACCCCAGTGTGAAAACCAGGCGCACATCAATCTGTGCTCCGAAATGGGAGCGCAAGCACGTAGCGAGCCGCACCAATCCGATTCAGAGGAAAGGGAAAGAGCAACGAGCGATCTGTTGAGAACCCAGTGAGAAAACCAAGCGCACACCAATCTCTGCTCGGAAATGCAAGCGCAAGCACGTGGAGAGCCACGCCAATCCAATGCACAGGAAAAAAAGAGGAGGGCTAGCATCCACTCGTGGTAAAACGCGAAACGTATTAAAATACAAATTAGTCTAATACACATTCAGTGTGCATCTTGAAAACTTTAAAATACTTATAACCGACATTAATGTGACTAATATAACTGTACTAAATGCATTTATTTTATAACTTTCTTGTGCTGATAATGCACTCGGTGGAACGGCAAACAAGCGAAAGAAGACACGACCATGCACCGACTGTGTGATCGCGTGAGCCCCAGTTTGTCGATCGCCCATATGGCAACGCCCAAGGGTTGATAGCCACCCAGAGTGAATCTAGATAAACCAATGAAACTGGAGGCGTGCCGATGGACAAACTTTGTCTTGTTGCCATTTGTTCTTTCATCTTGGGGTGTTGCTAGAGCTCGTGAAGATCCCAAGTTTCGCCAAACTCGGCACATCCTGCATAGCACCCCAGGTCTGCGGAAAGCGAGCCGGCGCCGCATCACTTGACGCGCACAAACAATCAGGGTCGTTTGGTGTCGCGGGGAGAGAAAGTAAAGGTGTTTGGCGCGCGGTCCGCCGGGCTTTCCTCGCCTCAGATCAGCCTAGGCTACCGGATAGGCAGGCCGCGCGTGCTGCGTTCCGACGAGGAGCAGGCTGCGTTTGAGCAACGGTGCCACGGACTCGCTCGGGAAAGGGCAAGTCGTCGGCGCGACGATTCTTGCGTGAGGGCTTCCGAAGCCTAGACGAAACGTCAACGAAGAGCCGAGGACACCGAGTTGCGGGAGCGCGATGTTGAGGCTAAACGTCAGTGAAGAGCCCCCGACTCTGAGTTTAGGGTAAACGAAGCCGAACGCCTGCGACAGCGTCATCTTTCCCTCCAGGAACCCTACAACAGTGGTAGACACGTCGTAACTACGGGAAATTAGTAGGCCAGGTAAACACGCACGCTTTGCTTAGCCGCATTTTCTTGATGGGGGAACGGCTGGTGATTTTAAATGCCAAGCATTTCTTGGCGAACATTTGCCACTTTGACACTTTCTATCTATCTATCTAGCCACCTTCGTCTTGGTGCTTTCGCGGTCGTTTCGCTAACTTGGTAGGAACCAAAATTGGCACAGTATGACAAGAGTGTATGACGGACATGAATGACAGGTCGTGACATGAATATCATGACCTGTGTATCATGTAGGTGATGAAATAGCCGCCTAGGTCTTGGTGCTCTCATGGTCGTTTCCTTAACTTGTATGTAACAAGAATGGTTTCGGACATGGGTACTAAGTGAATGAAACACTAAAGTATGATGGTAAAAGTCATAGTCATGAGCATGACTCAGCAAAAATGACAATGACTCAGCGAGAAAGAATAACACTCAAGAACCACTGAAATGGGTTCATACGTGAGCACTAAGTGAAGGAAACACTCAAGAGTGATGGTAGAAGTCATAGTCATGAGCCTGATTCAGTAAAAATGACAATGACTCAAAAACCGCTGACATGGGTTCAGACATAAATGATAGGTCATGAATGTCATGACAACCGTGTCATGTAGGTCATGAAACAGCCGTCTACGCATCGGTGCTCCCATGGTCGTTTCGTTAACTTGGTAGGCTCCCCGCACACTGCTTCCCACAGGGCGTCGGATCTGCCCGCATTTTTAGGGTACTTTTGTATTGCCGCACTTGCCAGCTAGGGCGGAGGCTATCGATAGGTTCATTGTGCATTGAGATGTGGCAAGCTGACCATACAACGAGGACGACTTGCCGAGGAGATTTGGAACTTAGAGTGCTTCAATAACTTCAGTTGCGTGATACGCACCAGTGCAGCCGCATCTGGATAGCAAACCCGCAATAACAGTCTGCCAAGCAAAGGTTAGTTATTAAGGCGAAAGCCTTAAGTGACTATGTTGGCGGTGCCCTTGCCGTGACCTCGGCGTGACCTCGACGAAAGTGCACCGAGACGAAAAATGGCACACGCCGCAAAGAGTAAACTGACGCCAACAAATGCTCGGATTGACGTCACATTTCTCAGGGAGGTTCGTAAATAAAGTAGATTAGTAGCGTTGAAAAAGAAATTTGGTGCATTTTGGTCTGGGTGGGACTCGAGCCCAGGCTACCGGGGTGCGAGACGAGCACACTTCCCTGAAGCCACGCCTCTCCACCGTTCTGGCTTACTAAGGGCGCGCGTAGTATGTGTCTGATTGCGCGTCACATGGTCACAGCGACGGGCTCGTCCCACTACTTGCGCGTTCGTCGTCTTCTTTCACACCTAGCTCCGACCCCGCTCGTCATGCCAGCGTTCCCATACTGCCCCTCCCTCTGCGAAGGCGGTGACGGCAGTGCCCCTTTACCAGTAGGTGCGGCGTTTACGGTGAGTTCTGTCGTACACTCCGCTGGACAGTTGCCATAATTCTTCGTAAACGTATCTTAATCGCGACAAACATTGTGGCAAGTGTGCAATCAGGCTTTCGCATTAACGTTTCGTAAACGTGGAACCCTTGCATAATTTTTTTACAAAGAACCTCTATAAAAAATTCAGCTTGAGGCACACAGTATACCTAATTTCGCGAGTAATGGTGCACATCAAGAGTATGCTTGGTACGTATAAAAATGTACCCGAAATCTGTCAATAACGGTGTCACTCTGACAAGCTGACAGGCGTTTAGTCGTTTACTTAAAGATAACATCTGTTGCTAATGTTATAGGGTGACTTTAGACTCGCAGACAGATCCATCTAAAATAATCAGTTGGTTTGCTCTTCTCGTCACTCCCCGTCGCCCGCCATTGTGTTTGCAATTGGAGTGAACAAGGCATATTCAAAGAAAATGAAAAATATAAAAAATCACAGGCCTGCGCGGCACACGCAGCACAGTCACAACGTAAGCTGGAGGAGCGGCGCCATAGGAGCTCCAGCTTCGGCACCACGCACTACAGGGTCTTCGCGGCGAAGTCTCTCCAGGTCGTTCTCACGAGAACGAGGGTCGCCGTCAATCTTGGCCAGTAATACTTTTGTCTCACTCTGCAGAGCGTTCGTGTGAAGCCCAAATAGGCGGATGTTGCTTCATCATGACATGCCTGCAATATTTCATTCCTGAGAGATGGTGGAACGACGAGCAAGTAGAGGCTGCCGTTCGGAGAAAAGTTCACTTTATAGAGGACGTCATTGCGTAAGCCAAACGATGGAAGTCCTCTTCCAAAACGTTTTGGCAGAGTAGAAGTGCGACCCTCCAGGAAGGTAATAATGGGCTCCAATTCTGGATCTTCGCGTTGCTGCTGTGCAAGCCTAGTCGTGTTGACAACCGCAACAAACGCCGTAGCGTCGTCATCTTCTGTACTTGCAGGTTCGAATGGGGCACGAGAAAGGCAGTCGCCGTCCGTATGCCGATTTCCCGACTTGTACACAATAGTCATGTCGAACTATTGAAATTTAAGGCTCCAGCGCGCCAACCGTCCTGATGGGTCATTTAAGTTCGTCAGCCAGCAAAGTGAGTGGTGGTCACTAACAACATCAAACAAGCGGCCGTACAAATATGGGCGAAATTTGATCACCGCCCAAACCACCGCAAGACACCCTTTTTCTATGGTGGAATAATTTTCTTCTGTGCGAGAAAGGCTTCTACTTGCATAAGCTATTAATTTTTGAGCGCCGTCTTGCCATTGTACAAGTACAGCTCCTAAGCCGATATTGCGGGCATCGGTGTGAACTGCTGTCGGGGTGTCTTCGTCGAAGTGTCCCAGAACCGGTGAATTTTGAAGGCGTTGCCGTAGCTCGTCGAATGCTTTCTGCTGATCTTCATCCCATACGAATGCTACGTATTCTCTGGTGAGGCGTTTCAACGGTTGCGCAATGCGTGAAAAGTTCTGAATAAAAGCCGGTAAAACGCCGGTAATATGCGCATCAGCCTAAAAATCGTCTCACTGCCTTTTTGTCAGATGGTGCAGGAAAATGTTCAACGGCAGCTATCTTTTCCGGATCAGGCCGTACCCCCTCATTACTGACAACATGGCCTAGAAAAAGCTCTTCGAAGCCAAAATGACATTTTTCCGGCTTAAGCGTGAGACCGGCGGACTGTATGGCTTGAAAAACAGCACGTAGTCGCCTCAAGTGCTCGTCAAATGTCGCAGAGAATAAAATTACATCGTCTAGATATACTAAGCACGTTTGCCACTTGAGTCCTGATAAAACGGTGTCCATTAGCCGCTGAAATGTTGCCGGCGCGGAGCACAAGCCGAAGGGAAGTACCCTAAATTCATAGAAGCCATCAGGTGTCACGAATGCTGTTTTCTCGCGGTCTCTTTCGTCTACTTCTATTTGCCAATAGCCGCTTCTTAGATCCATCGACGAGAAATAGCGTGCATGCCGTAGTCTATCGAGAGAATCGTCTATGTGGGGTAGCGGGTAAACGTCCTTCTTAGTGACCTGGTTGAGTTTGCGGTAGTCGACGCAGAAGCGCAAGCTGCCATCCTTCTTTTTGACTAACACTACCGGCGATGCCCAAAGACTTTTCGACGGCTGAATAACGTCATCTTGAAGCATTTTCTCTACGTACCTGGTTTTCTATCGCTTCGTGTTCTCGCGCTGCCACCCGGTATGGGTTTTGCCTTATGGGTCTGGCCGTTTCGTCTGTAATAATTCAATGTTTGGTCAGTGGCGTTTGGCCAACTTTGGACGTCGAAGAGAAACAGTTCCGAAACTCATCAATAAGCTCGAGGAGTCTTTCTTTCTGTTTAGGGAGCAAACTTGGGCCGGCATCAATGGAGAGAGGCACGTTCGGCAGACCGGGGGAATCGTCTTGTTCAACAGTCATGTAGTCGGTAACCTCATTCGTCTTTTCCACGTACGCGACTGCCATACCTCTTGTAAGATGGCGGCGTTCAGGACTAAAGTTTGTTAGTAGGACGTCCGTCTGTCCGCGAGTAATGTTAACTGCACCTCTTGCAATTGATACGCCATGACTAAACAGCAGACCAGGAATTTGTTCGGCGATCATGTTGGAGCACCTTGGCGAGTCGCATGTTACAGGCACAAGGGTGCTTGAGTGCGGAGGGATGGTCACATCGTCATCGAAGATACGTAAACGCTTACGTCGCTGATCGTCACAGGGCACGGCCAAATCTGCATTCATCCGAAAAACTGACCGACCTGTCCAGAATGTTTATAATAGCGCCGTATTCGTGCAGGAAATCCATTCCCAGTATCACGTCTCTGCAGCACTCCAGCAATATAACGAAAGTTGCAACAAACGTCGAGCTACCAATATCGATTCTGGCCGTGCATTTGCCTGTAGGAGTCATCAATTGACCTCCCGCCGTTCTTATGTGGGGACCAGTCCATGATGTCTTGACTTTATTAAGGCTATCGGAGAGTTTCTGGCTAATTATTGAGAAATGGCCCCAGTATCTACTAACGCGGTTACTGGGTGTCCGTCTATGAAAACAGCGAGGTCGGCACTTACGACTTCCCTTGGGGTCGGCAGGGGCATATTGTCCGATTGCACATATAGTGTTGGGGGTGTTGAAGCATTTCGACGGTCGGCAACCTCCCCCCCCCCCCCAAAGGTCGCTTCTGTTAGTTTCTCCGACGAGGGCTAGGGGACCTGCCGCCCCTGACTACATCGGCGTAACTGCGACCTTGCGGCGAAGAGCTCGGTGCAGGTGACGGAGAGCGGGTTCGACGAGTGAATGGATGTCCTTGTGGAGAAACATCGTCACTGTAGCGCCTATTTTCGAAGCGAACTCGAGGAAAGGTGGGTGGACAGCTCTGGTATCCGGGGTCACGATACGGGCAAAAACGGTAGACGTGGCCGGCTTCTCCGCAATGAAAGCACAAAGGACGGCGGTCGACGGTGCGCCACATTTCCGTCCTGCGAACAAATGGTTGACTTGTGGGCGTCCTCTGCGGCCAAGCTGCAGTTGCCTGTGGAGGCAAGGAGGCCGATGTTTTCACAGGTACACTAGGTTGCGGGGTCAGTGGCTGCGCGTTGTACGGCGGGGATGGCGGCTGGTTGAAAGGACGAGCCATTGAGGATGAGTTGTAGGCTGCCGCTGGAGGATGCCGATGCGTAGCTCAGAGACCGTTGGTCCGGTAGGGATTCGGACAACGAGAATGCCTGCCTGATTTCTTGTCGCACAACCTCTGCTACAGAAGCCCCAACTAACTCCGGCGGGGTCACAAGGAGGTTGCGAATCTCTTCACGAACAACCTCCCGGATGAGCTCACGAAGCTCATTGCCGGCAGCCAGAGCAGAAACGTTGCTCGAGGCGTTGCTTGGGCGATCGAAGGGTCGGCAACGTTGTTGCAGAGCCCGTTCGATGGACGTAACTTCCGAGATGAATTCCGCAACGGTTTTCGGTGGGTTGCGAAGAAGACCGGCGAAAAGCTGTTCCTTGACGCCTCGCATCAGATGGCGGATTTTCTTTGCTTCCGGCATCTCTGTGTCAGCGCGGCAGAACAGGCGGGTCATGTCCTCCGCAAACATGGCGATGCTGTTATTCGGTTTCTGGATGCGCGACTCGATTAGTTGGTGGTCAGAATCACGACGATCGTTGTTTGCGAAGGTAGTGGAAAGCTGCTGTCGAAACTCATTCCAGGAAGTCAGTGTGGCTTCCCGGTTCTCGTACCACGTACGAGCGCTGTTCGCCAGAGTGATGTAGACGCGTGAGAGTTTTTCTTCTGCGGTCCACCGATTCGCCTTGGCGACTCGCTCGTATTGCGCGAGCCAATCTTTGACGGCCTCGTAAACATCACCACGGAATGTCTCGGGAGTCTGAGGATGCTGCAGAGTCACCTGAGAAGGTGCTGCGGTTGCCATCTCGTTAGGTAGAGGTCCGGTTGGTGGGGAGTTCTCCAAGAAGATTACCTCCGGGCTGAGGCCCCGCAGTCGGCGACTGTAGCTGTGGAGAAGAGTGTCCACTGTAGGAACTGATTGCGGGTTTGAAGTGGGCGTTGCACTCCGCACAGGAGTTCCGGGCATCAGGGAGTACCCAGCACCTCCACCAGTGTCGCAAGATGCGAAGAACGGCACACAGAACGACGGTGGTGAGACAACAAATACAAGCTCTATATTCAAGGCCCAACAATAATTGTCCGCGCTAACTTTATCTTCTTCAAAGAGCGAGATGCTTGCGCTCGTGTCCCTCCGTTCATTGTCTTCTTTAGTCGTGACATTAGGAACTGCCCACCCGGCTTCGACGGCGAGCTGCGGATTGTGCTTCTCTCGGCACAGTGGTCTTCTGAGCCCGATGTTCTCTGGTTGCAGCCTCGCGCGTAGCTTTACGATTCGATTCTTCAGCACCGGTTTGTACCTTGTGAGGAGGCGCCATAACATGCACCGAAGAGTAAAGACAGGTATCCAGACAACGTGGCACACATCTCACATCCCGTGGCTCGGTACGTCGCTGTTAATGATGACGATGATGATAGTGGTGGTTTATTGGCATCCCCGTCAAAACGGTGTGGTGAGAGATAGTCACGTAGCCTGCTTGAGTTAACCAGGTCCAGCTACATGCAGCATGCAACTGCTATATGAAGCTGCTACATGTCGGGACACTTGATCGAAAATAACGGAACCGCAAGGCGAAGATTGTACGCATCAAATCTATGCTGCGCACATGTCACACAGCGTGTCAAATGGAATGATACGGTGCTAACGATAATGATGATGATGATGATGATTTAATGGCATTCCCTTTGAAACGGGGCGGTGACAAGCAGTCTCCTATGCCTGCTTGAATTATCTTAGCCGGCATGTCATACATGTTTTTTTCAGCACATCAACATTCATACATCTCCATATTCTTCTAATTCGCCTAGGCGAAATCGCCTGTCTATAGAAAACTATCACCATCAGCATTGGATTGAGCGTCATCCTCTTCTTCCGCAGCTGGCTCGTTGGCTCGAGCCTCGTGCCCGTACTCGGCACGCGCTGGTGCCGCTGCACCCGGGTTCATCGTCATCGTGTCTTTCCACAGCTGGCTGCGTTGCCGCTAATCATTCCAGCGTAGCATTTCACTTCTATTTAGGCGTGCCGCAGCTTCGCTAGCGGCAGAATTCATGCCACTACGCTCAAGATAATAAATCAAAAGCCGCCAACCAGATCAGTGATAATCATCTGGGCGCCAGCTCATCACGGCATTCCTGGCAACGAGGTCGCCAACCACGTGGCTCGAGATTTGACCCACCGAGCCGACGCCGAGGAATCTGAACCCGAGCGAATGCACCCTCTAGTCTCATACCAAGACATCACACAACACTACAAGCTAACCCGCAGAACCCGACCCACTCTTGCCCTCGACCCACTACCTACAGGTGGCAATATGCACCCCCACACAAGCAGGAGCGATTCCTCCGAGCTCTACAGGTTAAAGCATTCCCCCACCCAACCATAAACCACCTCATAGCCCCTACACAATTCTCTCCGCAATGCCACTTCTGCGCAGAGCCCGGGTCCCTCAGGCAAATAGTAGGGGGCTGCAGAGAGGCACCACTCAATCCTCCGAATCCTTACCACACCAATGAGCTTTGGGAGAAAGCCTTGGCCAGCTCCGACCTCGAAGATCAGCAACGGCTGATTGCGAGGGCCCAGGACGCGGCCCGAGCTCAAGGCATTCTGGAATGAGGACGCCTCTCCAAAGCTGCATTTAGACATTAAAGATGTTTATTCTCTCTCTCTCTCTGTCGTCGTAACGGGGAGGCCGTGTTAACGGCGGTATGAGCCATTGTTTAAGGGGGTATGAACCATTCATTGTCTTACGTAACATTGTCATTGTCTTACGTATTTTTGAAGCTGCGCTGCTCAGCTCAGAACTGCAAGACCAACATTGGGCCGTCCAGCGAGCCATGGATGCTTTGTGGGAGCAACAGCTCCCGGTGGCCATCTAGGCAGCCCCAGGCGAGGGCCTTCCAATCTCAGGATTCCAAATAAAGTTATCTCAATAACTCATTTAATTTCAAAGAATCGCACGCGGCAATGGTGGGCGAATGCGGCTTAGCACGACGCCGAGCAAACTAGAGAGATCGCACGCAAGCGACAACGACGGACTGCGGGCATACTGTCAGTGGAGTCGTTTTCTGCGTCGCAGCCGAACGTGCGTGTAACCTCATGATTGAGAAATACTTTAATGAACCCTCGGGATTAACCCAGTGATAAACACAGGGGCCGCAGGTTTGAGCTTTGCTGGTTAACCATATTCACGGAGTGGAAGGGCCGACGATTTGTTTTTTAGTTTTGTGTCAGCCCCGGCTTTTCTCTGACATGCGCCCAAGCTGCCGGCCTGGGATGCAGACGACAAAGCTGGCTTTGTGTATTAGATATTAGCTAAGCTTAGATAATATCTAAGCTATCTAATGATGTATCACACATATGTTTTGTCCGACCACCAAAGCAACTTTTTTTTTACCTTGAACAGGAAGCTTTTCGCAAAAAAAATGAAAATTTAAAAGTTTCTTTCTTCTTCAGGCGATCTGCCCAACCTTGAAAGCTTAAAATATTTCTCGACTATACTATGTTATCCGGGCTACCACTCCAAATTGATCTTGGGGGTTCTGAATTTTCTTGTGTATAAAGAAAAAAATAGGAACTTTACAGTTTTATCAGTTTTGCCGGCGCCAAAAGCCCTGACTGTTTAAATATTTGAAATATTGCTTATTTTGGCAGTCACATCACTTCACTGCCTTGCTATCGACACCAGTTGAACGGCTGGATCATACAATGTGCTTTTGAAAAAAGAATTGTTGATTGATGCCTTCTGGCTCAGCTGCGCAAGAACAGTAAATTTTCCTCAAATGCTAGAATGACTTTGGGAGGAAAAAGAAACGAGGAGATTGAGTTTTGATCTTCAACAAACACGTGGAAATCTTTTCAGCGGTATTTGTGACAGTCGAACAAATGCTGGCAGATTTGGCGTGGAATGACCCAAATGCGGGCAAAAAAAGAAAAGGATTGTTCTTTCACCACCTTTACCGTGGTCCTGAATGGTCGTCCAGCAACACTGAAAGTTTCTTAGGCAGTAAATTCAGACCAAGCTCGATATGCAGCCACAAGCGCGACCAACCCTTTGTTGGAGCGTTTCACATGAGATACTGTGCTGTTAGTTCTGGCCTCTTTCAAATTATAGTTTATTTCGCTCCGTACACCATGAATTCTGTCCTTAGTTTCAAGAATGGAAGCATTGCCCCAGTAAATATCCTCAAAGCATTTGGTCTTTGACAAGCCCGCTACACAGTGCAATGGTTGCGAGAGATTGACCGGCATCACTGTAGTTTGCTCAGTGGGCGGCATGGCTGATGACAAAAGAGGCCCCGATAGCCTAACAGGAAGCACACAAAAATAAATTTTACTGTGGAGATGACTATCGGCCCGGTGGCTACTAGATAGGTGCCTCAGTAGGCTTTTACCCAAGTCAAGTGAGTAATAAAGCATAGTTTTTACTTTCCCCTCAATTATGGCAAAACTTCAATTCTTCCTCCCTTTTCCCCATTGTGTCAAAGACTACTTAAGCTATAAAAGTGATTTATATCCATTACTTGGAAAAACAATAGATATGTCTACTGTAGCAGAATCATGAAATACTATGAAATGGAATTCTTTCTAGGAAATATTTTACTCTTTTTAAAGCCGAGAATTCGGAAGTTTGAGTAACAAAATTTTTTGGCAACCCGTGCAGAAAATTTGATGAGGTTTGTTGCATTTAAAAGAATTAAAAAAGTTAGAGTGCAGTGACTGTTGCTAGCGAAGTTTTTATATAGGCCTTCAATTTTAGTTAAAGATTGTTTAAAACGAAAATGTTCAGAAAACGAAACCATCACGTTTACAAATCTGTAACTAAACAACGCATCAGGATATCACAATTCTATCAATTGCATCTAATAGTACACCTAAAGCGGACAAAATTGTTATATACATGGCTTTGAAATAACCCAATAAGATGTGAATAGCACTTTCGCAATACCTAGTGAACAATGTAACAAATTCACGTAAAATATAAATTCATATACCAAATCTGTTTCCTTTGGATGTTCTACGGACGCAGTTTACAGAACGGCGATATCTGTTCTTGGTGCAGAGCTGACCTCGTGCGTCTACTTTTTTGTAACCCACCGATGTTTGACAATTCCTTTACAACAAATTTAATTGAATTTAGGCCAGGTTTCTCAGAAACACGTTTCTGCTGATTACGTGTATTTGAATAGGCGGCATCAGAGCTGGGCCGGAGCTAAAACTACCTCTTAATTATGTACATAAAAGAATAGCGTTATCCTTCCTGTGCATGCTTTGTATTCGGTTTCTGCGGTTTATGTACCTTACGGTTTATGTCCCTATTCTTTACGTTTTCTGTTATGAAATAACCTTGTAAAACGTGGCGGCACCCGCGGCTCCCACTTGAGTGAGCAGTGTCCCCAGGGCTGCGTTCTCGAGGTCTCTGCCCCCGAATAAATTGTAAATTGAGCTCCCGCTCCCTCTGAGTTCACCAAAACACTGGTAAATAACGCCTAGAGCCACCAACTTGTGAGATATACCGTTCAGTCTGACGTCCATAGGCCCATCTACATGCGTCGATCGGCGCAGAAAGATAAGATGATTGTTAGTGAGCTGCCCTGGCTTCGAATTGTTTGGCATGAGGCATCAAACGACATCGCGTTTTTTAACGCAGTGTACATGTTTCCTTTCCTGCACGTGAAACCTAAAATCTTCAGGAGACGGGCACCGCAGCGTCCGGGAAAGGCTATATGTGTAACGGACGTAAAGTCCCGAACGCTATGTTAAAGGTATGTTTTAGCCATAAAATAAAATGCTTCGATGAGTAAGCCCAGTCAACATGCCACTCATGCGTTAGGAATTCTAGCACTGGAGGGAAACTTTGGGCAACCATTTCACATGGCGGTCAAGTTAAGTGCCACTTGTATCCGCCTGATTTCAACATGGGAAAGAAGACAATGACGTATCATGGTGGGTATCAAGGAATAAAACCTGCGGTTATACACAACGGGCCTCAAACGCGAGCCCTTTAGCGTAGTTTCTGTGTGTGCTTCGGGTGTTTTTTACAAGGAAATATGAAGTGCACGCCTCATTCTCACACGTTGATGCAAGCTCACCGGCTTTTGGTTAAATGTTTCAATAACAGTTGGAATGTCGGTCAGTGGTAGGACTATAGGTATCACAAATTTACTTTGCTACAGAATACCGCCAGCCTACCTTCTATTTCGGTTAGCCACACCAACACGACACAATTTACCAATTATCCAACGATCCCAGGTAGAGATATAGGTTTTGCGCACTATTCCTCTGGAATAGCAACGTATAAATAGCCGGGAATATCATAAGAAGCATTTCGGTACTGGAAGTGTCACACATCGAGAAATATGAGCAGTACGTTACACGTGGTCTTCGAAATTATACTGTCCAAACTAAGTCCACTGGACACTTCTCAAGTGAAGTGACGTGTTTATATTGTGTTCATTTTTTGCGAGCTACAAATAGTCTTGTATTTACAGAGTCTGTTGTGCTTTCTAGAAACGTTTCAAGCTCAACGTACATTATTTCGCTGCTTTAAAATTATTTTCCTCTAATCTTCTCTGGCCACCTCTCCGCAGTGTACGTTATGCATTGTCTGCTATTGCAGTACTTTACTGTACAATTTAATATTTATTTGGTCAATGCTTTTAGGCTCCGAGCAAGAGCCAGTTACATCTGGAGAGCTATGTGCAAGCTTTCCCAATGTGCAAACGTACACGGCGCTCGCCAACGTCGACAGCTTTCCCTTCCAAGGCAGCACAGCTGTCGTACCCAGCTTGTGCCTGTGACTAAGCTCCCAGAGACTATCCTTGCCTAATATTTCTACAGCTGCTCAAAACTTGTGCGCATGGGGTCCAATGATTGTACATTCCTCTACACCCAAATGACTGCGAACTCGTTAGTTTTCACAATCCATGTGACGCGCACGCATTACAGGAAAGTACAGTCGCTTGAGTGCGTAAGTAATCATACGCCAAAATTATCTTTGGGCCTTTGTGCATTGATCTACCTACTAACCTAACTTAGTGATGCCACATCGATCGGCCTCTTGCGACAGTCCTCTCAACTTTAAGACACGCCAATGTTCCGTTCAAAATTACAAATTAAGTAAAGTAGTTTTTACGTGAATTCCAAACCCAATATTCCGTGCCTTCAAGCCTGCGACTGACAATTCCCGCAAATGTGTACAAAAGGGATACTCCAGAAATTTTTACTTGCATATTGTCATTTCGCTTTTTTTATGCGCACGCAGCATGGGTAAAATTCAATAATTAATCTTCTGCGATCAAGACGAAGAAATGCCCATTAGCCTCTATATTTTGGTTCCAGTGGTTTTATCACCTAAATAAGATAACTTGTGTGCGGAAAAATACATCCTTACTGTCAGACGTGAGATTCTTACGTAAATGTTGGCACCAGCATGTACACGCACTCATACAATAACGGTACAGGGTCATCCTGTGCGAAATAGGCTTGAGTTATTCTGCAGCTCAGGTACTGCGCCTTAAGGGATGCTGCTCCGACACGTTCAATCCTACTATGTATGTCACATATGAAAAAGAGTGTCTAACCTAATCTTCTAATCATTGCTTCTAATCAGAGATGAACCAAAGAAATTTCTAATTACCTCATGAAAAACTAACACAGCCTTTCAATAAGACGGACTCTGTCGTCGGATATGTTATTTTCAGCAGAATGACTTACAGTTCTTCTACTGAGTAGGCAACCACAGCTACCGATGCCCTTTTCCCATTGGCAGTCATGTTACCATTTGTGCAGTAATCTCAAGGAAATCATAGTAAGGATTTAAACACCTGCGGCTTATGGACAGAACGCATATTATGCTAGTTACTCTCTCCCAAAGTTCTTCACTTACATCACAATAGCCCTAAGTTCGGCAGCCATAATGTTCCGGCAGGCCTATAACAAGCCGATTAGAAGGCACCCATGGAAAAACCTGAAAAAATGTTAATGAAATATATGCTAAGTCATATCAGTCTTTCCGAGCTACCAAAGGTACATACCGGCTGCGACCGCACAGAATCGTCTTGCAACAACGTTTAGAGAAGCAACTTCAAGTCATGTACGTGAACTTTACTGAACTAAAGAAATGATGCACACGCAACGCACAAATTGTAATCTATGTGAAGCGATCGAAGATAAAATGAAGTGTTTAATAATATGCTGTAAACTTGGCCATTCTCTCCTTCGCCTCTTGCGTAAAGGAAGCTTGCGCGATCATGTGCTCTCTCTCACTCGTGCCAGGCAACCTCAAAAATCTCACGAACGCTGTGCTGAGTCAAACATGTCAGAGTGAACATACCTAAACTACTTAAGCTTTAAGTACATCACTTTTATTCAGATTCCATTGCATGAATTTGTTTTTGTAGAACCATGTATGAGTTAATAAACACAGCGTTGAACAAGTAAACTCCCCAATTTTCATAAGGCAATTTTACACGTTTATTATTACTTACTTTTTCTCTTTTCTTTATAAGTTTTGCAATCTTATCCTACAACATATCATGATACGTTCGCAGGTGATATGTAGTGCCTACTATACAATTAGCATAGTTTTTTTTTCAATTTAGTTGGGAGCATCGCAACAATAAACAGAAGACCTACAGTACCTTGATAATAAATGTTAATAGATTCAGTGAATTAATTTTAACTTCCAGCACCACGTCGCGTTCAGCTACTCCGTATAGAAGCCGCATAGATAGCTACACGAACGCAACAGCCTGAGCTGCGAATGCCCAAAGATGTTCAGCTCACTAAACGGCCTTATGCTATTTATTCTACGCCTCTGTGTCTGATTTCGGGCTTAATCCGCGCATCCGGCTGCTATCAGTTAAGCAATTTGCCATGGACATTTTTGCCTACTTTCACCACGAAGAGTAAAACATTTGCAGCCGCCGGATGTACGCACATAAAACGCAGCGTAAGAGATTACAGCAGTGCAGCATTGAACAGAGTTTCTGCTCTGAACAACGCATGCGTATGGGTAGAAAGTTTAATGCTCGCGCCATGCAATTTAACCAAAGACTCCGATTAGCATGAGGCCATGGATTGGTAACAGAGAAACTACTTTAGATTGTAAATGTCATCATGGTTTATCGTAGCAGTCAAATCAGTCCACCTGCATTCTTAACTGAAGAACTGCAACGTTGAAATCTCACAGAGAACTCAAACCACGATCGATGCATAAAATACATGAATTCAATGCAACCATGTACTCGTACTTACTAGCGTTATAAATGGCTGGTGCTTCTAAAATATACATCAGTTGGCAGTGATCAGCGCTCGTCCTGTCGACGATCTTTTTTTATTGTTCATGTCTTCATTCCTTCCCGCTGCTTCAAGATATATTAAATCATATCGCGGATTTGACTCGCAATATCCCAGAACGTGTTCTGTTTTTTTCACAGCATCCTAATTAGCCCAAAACGCAACTCTTTCTTCATAACTGCATTCACGTCATGCCACTCCGTCCAAGTTCTTGTGGTACTTGCTGCATTGTATATTTGAAATGGTTTCGTTCACTATTTTTTCTCAGCACAAAGATGCCTCAGCCTCCTCAGCGTTCTGTACAATACTCGTCCGACAAAGACAAACGTAGCTTGCCGGCAGATAGATGTTGGGGCATGGTGCTGACGATGTCTGCTGCCGCATTCTTTCTCTGCATACCTCCTTGCGGCTTGGGTCTCATCTTCGTGCTTATCATTGACAAGTTTGGCGTCACAAGGAAAGAGGCGTCATGGCCTGAAAGTCTCTTTTCCGTGGCTGGTCATACGGCAGGTGAGGTGACTGTGCTAGCGCGTATTCATGTTGCTTTTTTGTTCGGCAAAACAAAAAAAGATAGTAATGAAGCTTGAAATCTTTGCTTTCATTTTACTTTAGTCAAAATGAAGTTGATCAGATACTTTTGTGGTTGCCATGAATTTATCACAAGGGCAATAAGAGAAGAAACTGAATGAAAGCAGTATATCAAATGAATTTTGTATTAACATACCTAATTTAGTAATGCTTCTTCGGCCTATCCATCTGTTTTTAGAAATGATCTAGACTGAGAACAGAGCCCCGGTGAATTGGAATGAATTTGTATCTTTCCGTCCTTATAATATAAACCTGGATTTCTTAACTAGGCGCGTATACGTTTAGCATTTCTTGGTGGTTTGAGCATTTAAGACAGTTTACTATCGGTCCCAGCTCAAAATGTTGAGACTTCCAGCAACAAGGTGGAGACGCAATCTGATTAAGATAGTCTACAAGAGCCATGAGTGTTGTGGTGGCAAGAAATTAAAAGAGCAGTGTACGAGATAAATGAATATCTGTAGTAGATGTGAAGGGGGAGGGGAGCTGATCGAATCAGATATTTATTAATTACCGATCTCGACTTAAAAAGTCCTCCTAACCCAAGGCAGTTTCATTTTGTTTGTCAACGTACCACCGGCTGAGATATTTCCATTTTACTTTTGCTCGACAGAGGTGTGCGCGGCAGAAACGTATTTACAGGACAATAAGCGACGTTAGAAATGCTTACTGAAAGCTCAGAATTAAATCAGAGAATGCCACAAATGTTTTCTTTATGTTTTGTGACCCGCCGTGGTTTCATAGTGGCTATGGTGTTGGGCTGCTAATCGCGAGGTAGCGGGAACAAATCTCGGTCATTGCGGCCACATTTCGATGCGGGCGAAATGCGAAAACATCCGTGTACTTTGATTTAAGCGCACGTTAAAGAACCCCAGGTGGTCTAAATAATTGCGTAGTTCCCCACTAGGGCGTGCCTCACAAACAGCTAGATCGTGGTTTTGGCACGTAAAACCACGCAACTTTTCTTTGTTTGTGAAGAGTATCGTGGGAAAGGGTTTTGTGTACGAGCTGAGGCCATCGGGCGCACAAGAGAGAGCCTAGTAAACATGAACAAACAGTTTTTATGGAGAAACACTGTACGAGCTGTTCATGGACACTGTACAAAGAAGGATGGTGATAATACCTACATATGGACAGTTACCACATGCCGGTTCGTTGTCAAATTAGTCTTTGAGTAGTCTTAGCGAAGACGCTCAAGTTCCGTTCTTCGATAAACAATGCCAGTCATATAGCACGGTCATATAGCTCGCTTCTATTCACTAGCTGAGACGGTAAATGAGTGTCAGCGTCATTAATAGGCGATTACTCGAGCGCACCGTCGTTGCGATGGTCATAGCATCGGGCAACGAGGCAATCAGCGTCTTCGTGGCGTAAACGCGTTGGGCATTTGTTGTGGGGTCACAGGCCGGCGGTTGAAGAAGTTTTCCCACAACTCATGGCGCTCTCACCTCATTCTTGCCCCCAGTTTAAGAACGTTGCGCGTATTCGCTAGTAGTTCTTTGATGAGTTGCTAAAACCTGTAACTTCAGCGAAAAACTGGAAGCCTAATTAGTTGCAGAGGCGATTAGGTGAACTGTGCACTTCTTGCGTTTCCGAGGGTAGATTCGCATTTATACTGTACGATGCCCAGGACAGCACTTGCCCATAAACCCTATGAAAACAAAGCGCAGTATAGGAACATCTCCCACATAGTGATCACCTGAGCGAGAACTAAGAGAACAGGTGAGATAGAACACACAAAAAAAACTTGATAGAATGCGGCAAGCTTTGGAAGGAAGAGCAGCAAGCACAACAATAAATAATGCAAAGAAGAAAGTTTCATTATCTTGTACAGTGACCCAGTGGTATTATCCGTCTTTCAGCGTACACGGTCGGTTTAGCACAGTTATGTCCAAATCTGCGTCGGATAAAAACGCAGCACGCGTGGCAGAAATGTCAGTAAACTACTGAACAAACCTGCTATGCGCGGTACGTAATCACCATGAGATGGAGTGTCACGCCAAAAATAGAAATCATGGTCGCGTAGACAATGGACTGGCATAAGTCTCTAGTTCCAGGAAAGAGTCATCAAAAATTGACATCCAGGCGCTGGCACAGTTCAAGTACTTTTGTTGAAAGTCACCTGACAGTCTTCAATCAACGACTAATGGTTTTGCAAACACAGCAGCAACACGTAGATGTCTCGCACCGGTATTTCAATGAGGCGCCAGTTAGCATAAAAGTACATCGACAAATCTGAGCAGGGGCTACGTTCTGTACAAGCTCGACCACAGTGAACTCCCAGGGCTTTCTTGTTGTCTTCTTCGAAGAGCTAGCACAGAACTATCGCTTCTCATTTTCGAGCCGCTTCTGCGAGCTGCTGGGGCTTTCCGGTATTGCCAACACACAGACAGCATTCAGTCCCATCATTTGCGCTAGAACGCCCGGCCACGTTATATAATACATGAGGAGGTGATGCTTCCAGGACTGAGCAATGGCTCTCAAGTCTCTATAAGCATATTTGTTCTTCAGCGATACAAACTTTCATTCTTTCAGATCACCAAATTTATGCAGATGCGAGTATTTAGAAGGTTTGCACCCATCTTATGGGACCGCTGCGCCTGTAGTTATTTCTCTTTCAGCGTTCTTCACCGCTTCTGGGTTTTGTCTTGGTAGCTGAGCAAAGGTGCTTTCATATTTAAAGATAGATGCTTCACTTCTCTCTTGCGTGCATTCAGCTGGTATTCTGTAACAGAAGACCGTAGGTTCAGGCAATAGATAGAGTACCCGTGCTAGCGGTAACTGCACCGTGCTCATTACTCATGGCGTCCATAGTCATATGTGACTCTGCGACCAGACGTATGTACATTTAATGCGTTTATGTTGGTCAAGAGACCTGGTGTGAGGAATGGAGTGCCTTATCTGCTTCCTTCCAACACAAGTTTCATTTTTCTCGCATGTCTCATTCTTGGCAGCACTTCTAATTGCAGAAAGCACAACTCGAACAATGTGCTCTTGTTTCGTTACATGCACCGTTTCTCGTGTCATGGATGAATAGTTCTCTTCCTCAGAGATGCCCATCTCCTGCCGGAGAGATCTATTTAAACTGCTCTAGCACTCTTGTCAAGCCTTGGCTTCTTTTTCGAAATCTCACTGATCTCCAAGAAAGCCACTCTCACCTCTGAATGCCGATGCTCTTCTTCCAGACTCACCAGCTCATAGTCTTGTTTGCACGCAAAATGAAGCTCAAATTGTATACTATCATGTTGGGCCTCGATGTCCTCTCACAGCATTCATTATAAATTCTGAGCAGGGCCGTACCAACCCGTCTTCAATAAAAGGTTGTCTCTCGGTGCTAATAGGCCTCTTGTGCGTGACCAAATATCGTATGGAAGATGGTAAGTGCCGATCCTGGCAAGCTCGCCAATTGTTTAGGTTCGTGGGACGAGGAGCTCAGAACACAGAAATGGGAATGTGGACATGGAGAAACGACTTTTATGGTCAGCTCGAGTTTAGGTGGAACATTAATCTCACACACACGCTAAATAACATTTTAAAGATTGAGTAGGCACTGGTTACGTCATCCGAGACTAACGCGACTCAGTTGCTACCTCGAACGTTTCCTTCTATAGGCCAAAGTCTATAGCTCCGTGCGGTCTTTCGCTGGTAGTTCTGTTCCCTCAGGGTACTATGGAGTTGGTGAGTAAGGACCGAGCAATGCCGGGACGCCGGCAAAGGAGGAATAAGCGCTGTGACACCGGCACCGCGACTGCCTTCTGATAGGCCGACTGCCGTTCGTGACGCGGAACCAGCCGCTCTTGTTAGTGACAGAACGTGTTACTGTGTTAAAGTGTTAGTGACAGCCCGGCGACAGAACGCACCACTGAGTCACACGAGCTCTTCAGCAGTTCCCACCTTCGCTATAGGAACAGGTGGCTGGATGGACCAAATAGCTGCCCACGCTCGTCCATGGAACCCAGCTTTGGCTCTACAAAGGAGGTGGCCGAGTGAACCGGTAGTCGCCCGCTCACAACAGGTGGGTCCTGAATGTGGAGGATGCAGGCGCCTCAGCGCCGCTCGCGATCGCCAACAGGACTGAGTTGTTGCGACGCTTCCGACAGCCCTCGTCGAGTCTCAACTCGAACAGTGGCCATCGCACAGTAGCCATCGCACAACCAATCTAACAGGGCCATCGCGGTGACTTCACGCGCCGCACCGTGCCGCATCACCACACGCACGTTTAATGCGAAAGCATTATTTGGTCCATGAGGCAGAAAATCCGGCGTGACCACGATGTCCGAAAAGGCTACCAACCCTCGACCTTCGGTAGGAGTTGAAGTCACGAGCATTGGTGTTAATTAGGGCACAGTTATTTAAAGTAGAGTTCATTGAGACGCTCGAACCCGCTACCTCTTTGACGCTGAAATGGAGCCCTGGGTATGTTCGACGTAGGCCGTGATGGTCTTCAATGAACATCTTTGATGCCACCTTGGGCACTGGACATGTGCCAGTGGGGGTTCTCGCTCTTCAACGAACGTATTTGACGCCAACTTGGGTAACTAGGTATGTGCCATAGGAATGTGCTACTGTACAATGACGATCATAGACATAGGCATCTTAAAGAGAAGTGCACCTAAAAGAGCTCTGTTGAAAGAGCATAATCTTCGCGAGGTGGCCGCAATACTTTCGTATTCATCGACGTAGGGATAACTAAGTGTCACTTGATTTTTTTCTTCTTGATATCCTTCGTGTCATGGTCACGAAGCCGCGGCCTTATTGTCCCTATTCATCACAAGACGGTTTAAAGCACGCCAACAAAGCACCAGGTTGAATGTGCAAATGCAAACCATGTGTATATGAACCGTCGTATTAAGGTGCTCCGGATTTATCTAGACCATCTGTTGTACTTTATGGTGCCCCAAGAACACGGGTACGGTGGATAGTTAGGTAGGTGTGGCAACCGACGAGTCTGGAGTGTAGTTCACCGTTTCTCAACGTCATAACGCAAAATTGGCGCTGCGGTCAGCATAACGGTTCCGCAGCGCGCGTCATCTGCTACAGGTGGCAGACGGCGCGCAAAAAATAAAGCCCGTAATGAAACAGTTGTGAGTCCTGTCAGTGTGAAATGTGAAGAGCTCTGGGTCTCTCTGACTCTTTGAAAGTTCCTAAGAGATGTGGAGTGTTCCTGGCCAGACAAACGACCGACAAGATTAGCGGCGCTATTGCTCCACCAAAGAAAGCCATCAAGGACACTTACTGCTTCGCTCCGAACTGCAAGTGGGGCTCTAAATTTCTGAGAAAGAGGCCTAAATAGCCTTGTTTTCAGATCCAAAAGACCCTGACCTTTTTAGGAAATGAGAACTGGCCCTTCATCGAGCGGACAAGCAACTGTAGCCGACATCGGTTGTGTGCGAGCAGCACTTTCAAGAACATTTCATTCAGCGCGATTTTACCAACGTGGCCAACGGAGAGGTTGTCCGGATTCCAAGGGAGCGTCCACGACTTACCAACGATGCGGTGCCATCCATTCTGCCAGGTGCTCTTGCCTACGACTCTAAAGTGATACCCAAAAATAGAAAATTCTTTGGGACAGCGATGTGGGAGCGGCCCGCAGCTCTGCCCTAGGACAGGGCTTCTCAGGACCTATTTAATAAAGTTCTTTGTCTGTCTGTCTGTTTGGGACAGCGATCACAACAACTGATTAAGACAGCAATCTGTTTTGCGAATGCGAAGAGAACCCACGAACAAGATGTTAATGAAGCCTATGCAAATGGCGACGACAACTTTCAGTTTTATAGACGTACACTTGCTGAGATCATCATCTCGTGTGTTCTGCCTCACTGCCGTTGGACCTGGAATTCAGTGAGAAGTAAAATGGCTGCCGCGTTTTCGGGTTGCGTGAAAAACGGAAACAACATCACGCTCAATAACGTGATCCTCCTGGAAGCGTGTAATCTGACGTGCGATGAACGGTTGTGCAACTGCAGCTGCAGTAGAAATCAGCTCCCTCCTTGTGGAAGCCGACAAAATGCTGCCATGCCAAGGCAGTTAATCCATGCTTAAAAGCTGCCATGCCACGCAAGAAAGCAAATTAGCTGAACTTGTTGAAATTGAAACATTAGAACTAACTAAACACCGCGTACGCACGTTTTCATATACCGTATAAAACCATTGCAGTATCGTTTTATGCATGGAAAAAAATTCATCTACGTCTTTAATGCAATGGGCTGGAGCGCCACGTTTATACCACTAAATGTGACCACTCGGGAAGCTAAAAAGCTGTCTTCAGCCTTTGGTGTTTTCTGACTAACGACATAACAATTTCCTCATCTGGCTTTGCACACACACTGCTGAGAACGGGATTATACCGCATACTTCAAAGCCAAAATCAAAGGCAGCGATACTATCTAACACACTGCTCGTCTACACAACGCTGCCGACGTTGCGCGCAGCGGAACCATTATACTGTCCGCAGCGCCACTTCTGCGTCAAGATACGGAGAAGTGGTGAACTACGCTCGGTCGGCACACCTACCCATCTAGCCACCATAACATGGAACATACGGGGTTTTATATTCTTCCCCCATCGTATTGTGGCCAATAGTTGAGCACCATAACCACTGAGCCACGGCCTAAAATGCTCCGCATAACGACAAGGCACACAGATAGATAGACCGAAATGTGAGAAATATACTGTCATAAGCCACGTACTTGCAATCAAATTAACACCATTGGATCTCAGAATCTATTTCAGCATGTCAGTCATCAGGTGCTTATATAATTCTAGCGTGTGAGACACTAAATATTGTTTGTTACTCCTTGGAAATCTAAGTTCGCAGATACTTCTTAATTTTGAAGAATGCGGCTTGTGCCGCTTGAAAGGTGCTGTGCTCTTTATTTCCCTGCTCATATCAATCATAACAAAAGGAGCGGGAAATAATGATTGCGTGGCAATTTTCATGAAGTACCTATTCACGGAGTGCATTTATGGTCATAAGCCTTGCCGGGAGCGCTCGGCAAGAGACCCTTTACGTAATTTTTTTTTTGTTTTGGACGGCACTAACCAAGGTATTTATAGAAGCAAATAATGTAACAACCCGTAACCAAAAAAATGAACGGCTTCTCATTTTATATCAATTCGATTCCTTTCTTTAACTAAGCGCGCCTTTTAGCGCTATAGTATCTGTGCGCATGTATGCTACTCACCCAATTCGCGTTAGATTCGCTGTTATGGTGTAAACTGAAGTTGTTCAAGAATTTGGTTACTAAGTGTATTTTATATGCTCTGGACGTAAATCTCTCACAGGACTTGCTGTTTATGTCCTACAACGCTGCTTCGAGACTTATCACATCATTATACTGAGCACCGTTTTCGTCCCCTTGGCACTGGTGGCGTCAGCTTTCGCCCCAAATGTTTTGTGGATAGCCATAACGTTTGGAGCCATACAAGGTAAGAATAACTGTAATAACGAACGTATTAATAAGTTTTCCAGGAGGTTAAAATTGTATCTTCTTTTTTAGATATAAATCCAATGTGTGGAATTAAAATTTGTGCTATATTTAGGATGAAGTTGTGAACGTATTGTCGCGGCGTCCCGAAACTCGAGGAACAGTAACAACCGAACAGTAACCAACTCGAGGAACAGCAGGAACAGCAACAAGAACGGACAGCTTTCTAATACCACGCGCTAGTCATGGCTTCTTTTTCTTTACCTCTGTGTTTTTCACAAGTGCCGATATGTCTTAATACGTCGTCGTCTTTGCCGCACTACAGACGCGGTATTTGCCTCCCTTCCAAAGGAAGCATCGTTCTGGTGGGTAACTTAAGCGTATGCATGTACGGGACAATAAAACGGGAGTCACTTGGAAAAGTACGGCTTCATGCGCATCACACGCACCACTTCGGGTGGGTGCTGCGGCGCCGTGAACAAGTTTCACCATCTGGCACGACCTCGTAATTCACGTCGTTCAGGCGTCGTATAACATTGTATGGTGCAAAATATCGCCGTAGCCTATTTCACAGCGAAGCAGTTTAAGCTAACCGTAATTTGTGCGGGTGCCACAAAATTATCCTCATCAGCATGGGCTCGAACTTCGTCGTCGTCGTCTTCCTTAGTTTAAGCAACCCGTAATTTGTGCGTGTGGCACGAAATTGCCGTACCGTAGCCGTGGCAACCAGGCGATGCCACACAGACACGGCTAGGCCGAGTTCCCACCAGCTGCGCGCTACTGCGCATGCGCCGTGACGTCATCC
This sequence comes from Dermacentor silvarum, assembly GCF_013339745.2. Lineage (NCBI taxonomy): Eukaryota > Metazoa > Arthropoda > Arachnida > Ixodida > Ixodidae > Dermacentor > Dermacentor silvarum. The sequence goes on from NC_051156.1 coordinate 117,733,311, forward strand.
TGGCGCGTCTGCACTTGCCGCCTGAGAGAAATACATAAATAAAACTAAATGAACGTTCTTGGCAAGGCAGGATTCGAGCCCGGGTACCCACGGTCCGAAGGCGAGCGTCATAACCACTGCGCTATACACCCGCACTTGCAGAACGTGCATTTATGGGAGCCATACGGTTGCATTGTATGGCTTACAACTTACTTTAGGAGAGAGAAAGAGAAAGAAGGGGAGGGAGAGAAAAACAAATAGAGAAAGAAAGAAGGAGAGAAAGAAAGAATGAGAGAGAGAGATGACATATAGCTACAACCAAGAAACGAAATCAATCGGCCACCTTCGCTGTGTCTTGAGCTCCGCGCGGCCTAGTGCAAGCTTTCGCCTTTTTCAGAAAGGCGAAAGCTTGCAAGAAATGGTCCAAGAAAATTCATGCCAATTTTGGCGAATGGCGCTCCCGGCACCTCTAATTGACGTAGGAGACAAGCTGGCTTGTCGGGTGGCGCTTTGCATCTTTGGCAGGCAGGAGAAGTGCGCACATGATGCTTAACATCGGCTGGGAACTTCGGCCAGTAATACTTGCGTCGCAGTCGGGACATTGATCGTGTGTAGCCCAGATGACTTTAGGTGGCTTCATAATGACATGCTGTGAGAATTTCATTGCGAACCAAAGCAGGCAGTAACGGTAAGTAGGTGCTGCCCGTCGGAGAAAAGTTCGTCTTATAGAGAACATTGACCTTCAAACAAAATGACGCCAGACTTCTTCGAAACAGTCGAGGCAGGTCTTTGCCTCGTCGTTTCAAGAAATCAATAAGCAGAAGCAGTTCTGGGTCGTCGCGCTGCAGCCAGAAAATGGTAAATGCATCGACGACTCCCAAAAATGCCGCGTCCGTGTACTGATCCTCGGTGACAGAAGGCTGTACTGGTGACCGAGAGAGGCAGTCAGTCTGGGTATGCTTATTCCCTGACCTGTATACGACGATCATGTCGAATTCCTGAAGCTTGAGGCACCAGCGCGCCAATTGACCACAGGGTGTTTTAATTAGTCAGCACACAAAGAGAGTGGTGGTCACTAACGACGGTGAATGACCGATGCGCTCATCGGTGTGTTATTCGGCAGGCGGTCAATGTGGCGCCAATATCCGGTAACTCGTAGAATATTGGATGACTGGATGGAAAAACTTCATTTTGGTCCATTGGGTCACGCTAGTTTCCTAGCTCGAAGCGCGCCGCTCTCACGTTGGGACCGAAAGGCCTAGCCTATCGGCCGCTTCGCGGGCTCGTTGGACTGCCCATAGCTGTTCATCTAATGTGATACTGCGTAGAGCTGCGTCCCACCGCTCTTCAGCGTTGTCCTTGTCGCTGCGTAACGCGGCCAACGCCAGAGCATATGGCATCTATGGTGTCAAAACATTTATCGCATGTTGCATTAGTAGATATCTCCGGATAGATCTTATTGATTATTAAAGGGTTCGGATAAGTTCTTGTTTGTAAGAGCCTTAGCGTAATGGCCTGAGCTCTATTTATTTACTGTGCGCAGGGGGGAAGACCCTGCGTTGTAGGTAGATGTGCTTGGTTAGCTCGTTGTACGTGAGGAGGTGGTCCTTGCAATCAGGAACCTGAGCATATTTTTGCCTTGGGGCTGCATGGTTGGCAAGTCCTCGTGCAGCATTGTGGGCAGATTTGTTGAGGTTCACGGGATCACCGTTGATTTCTCCCATATGAGCAGGCAACCAGATGATCGTGTGGGGTTTGACGACCTTTCCGTCGAGAATTGCCAGGGCCTGTCTAGAGATGACTCCTTTGGCAAATGCTCGGACGGCTGCCCTAGAATCGCTGTGGATCCTGGATCTCTTTTGGTCCTAAAGTGCCAATGCGATGGCTCCTTGTTTGGCAATGTCTGGTTGCGTGGTGCACGTGGAAGCCGAGTTGACGAATTCACCTTTGCCGTTCAGAATCACTGCTGTGAAGGCTCGACTATTGGGCATGAACGGCGCGTCGACGAACGAGCATTCTTTAGCCTGATTTTGAGCTTTCTCTAGCAGCGCTTTGGCTCTGGTTTGCCTTCTGCCCACGTTATGAATCGGGTGAACATTCCTTGCAACAGGCATGACTGTGATATTAATCCGCAGATCTTTATGAATTTCTCTATGATTATTATCTATTGATGTAAGTGGTATACCAATTCGTTTGAGGATCTATCTTCCTGATAGCGTGGTAGAGAGTCTAACAAACTGGGCTCTTTCTTGTGCCTCGGCTATTTCCTCCAGGGTATTGTGCATTCCTAGTTGCATGAGTCTTTCGGTTTCCGTGTACCTAGGTAGGCCAAGAGCTACCTTGATTACCTTCCTTAACAATGCATTGAGTTTGTCTCTTTCGGATCTCTGCCACTCGGGCATGGATGCTACGTAGACGAAGTGACATAGCACAAAGGCGTGAAGCAGTCTAACGACGTTGTCTTTTTCAAGTCCATGTCCGCTGTTAGTTACTCTTTTGATAAGCCTAATTGCGTTGTCCACTTTCTTAGCGATACGTCGAATCGTTTGATTATTGGACCCGTTGGCTTCTATCACCAAGCCTAGGACCTGGATGGAATCCACCCTAGGGATGACGCTGCCGCTCCTGGTATAGAGCATTATATCGTTCTCCCCAGGAGGAATCCCTCCCCTGGGTTTGCGGTCTCTTCTCGTAGAGTATTGTCTGAAATAAAAGCAGGTTGGTGATGTATAGGACCAGATTCGTTACAGGCACAGATAACTGCACAGTAGATAAAAAAATTCTAGGGAAGAGAGATAATATTAAGAAGTAGGTAAAATACTAGAACGAGAAACATGTATAGCATACCTGATTAGCGCAAGCAGGCTAGGTGAGTGTTTTCAGCACCCCGTTATAAAGCGGATGTCAATAAATCATCACCATCGATGAGCGAGAGAAGAGTCTGGCTGCTGACACGCCTTATAAGTGACATCTTTCGGTTGTGGCAATGCGGTATGTCGGTACATTGCTTCAATCCTACTCACAGTAACGTCGACTTTGATCATGAATTGGATTCTTGCAGAATTTCTCCGTTGCTTATTTGATTTTTCACTCGCATCTGGTCACTTTCTTCGAAGGGTACATGCGTTCCTGCAGCATTTAAGACATAGTTTTCGTTGTAGAACGCTATCGCACTACAACCTCTATGAGGACACATATTTGCGGTCGAATCGGCATTGATCCCCTCGCGCTTTTCATTAGAGAGCCTCTGGGAATGGCCTATATGCGAAACCCGAGTGCAACGCTGATATGCTATTTTTTTATCTGCGTAGTTATAACATTAAAAAAAGAAATGTGTCAGTTGATTGCACTACTGACATGCCAATCCTTCACCAGACCTGTCGATTCTTTTTATTGCTGTTGTTGACCTGAGTGGTTGTAGCGCATACCCACAGTTGGGGATTAGCCATGAATCGGGTGGTTAAATTAGGTGTATAATAACAAGGAAATTAACAGTTTGAACATTCGAATTTGCAAAGTAAAATTTTGTGACAGGAAAAGAACAATCATACGAAAGCCGTATATAAAACGAAAACTAATGATAGGCAACAAGTAATTTATTAGTAAAACATAACTGTGGTTGAGAGGGGATGATCAGTCTAGTTTGGTAATCAATTAGGTTCAGTCAGATAACTTTGGATTGCCAAACAAGTATTTATGCGACTGAACCGAGTAATGGAGCCTCCAAACGATAAATTCACAGGCACCGACAAATCTAGGCCAATATTCTGAAGCGGGATTTACATTATTATTTTTCCTATTACTGAAAAACGCCTGCAAGACAACAAGACATGGTCTATTGCCACTGCTTCGTCACAGAATGAGCATAATGGTGAAGGGACCAGACCTGTGTAGACAGAGGTTTAACGCAGCTATACGGAAGGGCAGCTTCGCGATGACCACGTAAATGTTTTGTGTTTGGCAAAACTCTCTTTGCCAAGTGTATAGGAGATGTCAGTAATACATAGCGTTAGTTATAGCAGAGCCTGACACTCCTGCGAAATCTAACAGCTGTGACATGAGCAGTCCTAGGACAATACGGGAGGATCGTGCCTTGGCTAGACAATCTGCAATTTCATTTATAATTAGTACTTGAAGGCAAGGCACCCAACTTAAACGCACACTTCTCATGTAACCAGGTACCGATGTATAAAACGTACTCACTTCGCGAGAGTCACGAGAACCATTGAGGGCTGAGCACAATGATAATGAATCAGTGACTATCACGGCTTACGTAATAGGTGGGCCTAATTTGCGTAGTATGAGCACGACTGCATTGAATTCGGCTTAAAATGGGTTTAAATTGTGGCAGCCGAAGAGAAAATGTTCAATCGAGAATCGGGGAACATATACCTACACCTGACTTTTCTTCCCATTCCGAAGCATCTGTTGCAATTACGATGTTTGTTCAAAAGATATGCAGATGATCTTGTAATAGTCCATGTTGAATACGATATGGAAGTAACTTTTTATTATTAGAAAAAAATTCGATCGAATTCAATATCAATGATAACAGGCTCTGTTGGGAATCAGCTGTGCAACGCGGATGGGCACATCCAAAGATTCAAGTAATTCTTGCGCGAATGTTATTTGCGCATAATGTGACCGAGGCCAGTTAACACCAAAAAACAACCCAGGCTAGGAAATGAATATTGTTTGAGAACGTCGCAGCGGTGATTCATACAAGCTCAAGAACATCTGCACTGTCAAAAGACCAAACCTGCACGAAAGATAAGGAACACGGCAATGGATTCGACATAAAGACCAGAATGTGCATCAAAGTTTGGAAGTACTAGACACAAACGTAATACTTCTCATTCTAAGAGGATCACAGGGCGGGACGTGTAGGCTGGAGATCCAGAGAAGAGTGAGCAACCAAATTCTAATACCGGGCGCACGTACATACGATATACCATTTGGAGTGGATATTTTCTCAATCCTATTCGACGATTCCTTAGGATACACAAAATACTAATAGCACAGGCACCTTCTCCGGTCACATCATTTATGTGGGGCCACCATTTGAGAGATTCGTTAAAAGTTATTTCAAGGTATTTAATAGACTCTACCAGTGGCATGCCTTGAAGGTAGTAAGACAATGAGATATGCTCTCGGTCACGTTTCTGAAAAACGAGAATGGCAAATTTGTTGGCATTGAGTAAAGACAGGTTAACATCTAACAATCGCTCCAGGGCATAAATATAAGTTTGCAGTCGTGTGGATATAGCGTGTGGATGTCGTTTGGAGATGCGACAAATGCAATATAGTTTGCATAAACTTCTCCGGTCTTTTTCTTTTACTTTGAATCTCTCTCTTCGTCGATTTCAAAGATTTCAAGTTCTGCGCTGTGAGCACACTGTTAAAGCGTAGCTTTCTTTGCCTGTTCTCCCCCTCTTTGTTGGTGCTACATACTGGCTGCTGCTGCTTGCTGCCTTGCCGATTAGACAACATGGACCATTGGGCATGTGAATACCGAGTAGGTGCCCGAATAGACTTGAAGGGAAGAAGTCGGCAACCGAAAAATAGGTTGGGAAGAGAAGCAGCTGAATGCGGAGAAAGAAGTTACATGAAAAAACTGGGACCAGAGCCTCCATTTTGTAGGAGTATTACGTAGGAATGCATTTATTTCACTGAAATAAAAAAAAACAGTGATGGCCTTTATGTGCACGTCAAACATTGCTTGGCTTATAGCCGATTGCGACATATTCGTCAAGTGCACTGCTTTTGTGTGTGTGTGTGTGTGTGTTCCGGTGAGAACTATATTCACGAAAGTGGCATCACCGTTGAATTCCCCAGTAATGAAGTCAGTTATCTTGCAGTTGCCGGTGAACAGCAACGTGAAGTAGAAGAGCTAGACGCGCAGTGTCTCTGGATCGTTGCGAGGATCATCGCTACATGGTTTATAGAAATGCGCTAGGTCTCAATGCAGGAATCTTCTGTTTTGGGGTAGCCGTGGGTCCGAATCCTAAATTCCCGTTGCACCCACATTAGATAAAATTTTTTTGGCTGATTCGCAGACTCTCCACTCCAGGAAGGTCGCGCTTCTAGCTTTACGTTTTTAATTCATGCACACCTCAAATCAAAATGCAATTTGCATTCAAAAGAACTCGTGTATGACTGATCATTGCCTTCAGTTTAAACTATTTGTATCTTTCAATGCATAGCTATCCAAAGTTACATAGCTTGGGGATAATCGTGACGGTTTGTGCTTGTCGGGCCATGAAATTTATGCAGAAACAAAGACCCGTTAATACCTAAACGGAAATACCATTTATTAAAACCCTGTTTTTCGTTCACGAAAACGCTTGTCATATTCAGTTCCAATTCACATTTACGCGAGCTCCTCATTGAGTCCTATGTTGTTATATATTAGTGTAATAAATAAATAGTCAAAGGGCACTTTTTTCGCTCGAAATTACCGACCTTTTTATTCGTATTTTAATATTACGAATACAACAGCTGTTATCCAACTTTTTTACAAAAATTATTGGGACAAGTCTGTCTGCCTGTATGAGGAATACCTGGCTAAATATCTAACAGGATGTATTTTTTCTAAGATGTCTATTTTGCATGAACACTAAAGAAGGCAATGTCTTTTACACGCAGGTTTGGCATTTGGAATATTCACAATGTCAGCGGCCGTTTATATACTACTATACTTCGACAAATACAGATCAATAGCAACCTCTTTTCTGTACGGTACACTGGCAGTATCCGGCATTATTAGCCAATATGTGCTGACTTTCTTGACGAACACCTATGGCCTACAAGGTGCATTCCTCCTGCTTGGCGGTATTGTAATGCACTCCACACCAATTGTTATGCTTGCCAAGAATCCTCAAGATTTGCAGCGTGGGTGGAAGCAAATGCACAATACATGCACCTACAATGGAAGCGATGTCGGCCCGAGGTAATGTACTCAGACCATAAATTTATTCTTTGTTCATTGCAGTATTCTAAAATATTGTAGATAGTTGCACAATATGGTGGCTGTTTAGCCAAGTAATGATGTACGCGCTAAGCTTTTCTGCTTCTCCTGATTACATACAAATATCTGCAGACTGGTTCTACGCTAAAACGCCCTATGTTTTCATGGTGTTGTTAATAAACAAATAAATGTTCGCATGTCTGGAGCGGAGCGTGATGATGCATTGACTTAAATCAGCATAGTAAGCGTCCCACCGCGCTTCCGAAAGTTCCACCATAAACTCAATGCAGGCCGGTTCTCACGGGATCAGTGTTCTGTAAAAAGGTCGTGGCTTGAAACTTTACAAGCAACAAACACTTGACGCATAACGGCAACGATCTTAGGTCATCAATTTAATTGAATATTTTCATGAATGATCTGTTGTCATTATAATCAAATAATATTACCCAACATTAAATATGAAATCTTACGTTCCCGACAAGGCGTAATAGTTTGAAATAGCGCAATACCCACAAGACTTAAAAAGAAGGGTGAGGTAAACGGGTGCTCACATTTAACTCACAATTTGATGAAAATTCTACAACCGAGAGCACCACTGCGCCAGCATAGAACTGAGGTGAAGCGTTCTCATGAGACTCAGTTGTAAGTTAGAACTCGTGTGTCTCGTTCTGCTGTTTCAGTATATAGGGATTGTGCAAGTTAATATTTGAATAGTCGGCCAACTGGTGCAAACATAGACTCTGGGATATTGGCTCTGTCACCTACGGCGATCAGGTCTCCTAAAGCATAGTACAAAAGAAAAATGTCGCAGTTTCACCCGAAAGGCGAAGCATCAATTGCGATAGCAAATTAGTAGAGAGCTATACGAAGTAAGGATAGTAGTTTTACCAGCTGTATAAACTTGGACATGTAGCAGCACCAGCAACGCGCAGAACTGTTGTCGACGCCGTCGGCGTTTTGCCCGCATTCGAACCGAACGCGCGCGGCGTTGGTCACTATTGCCGGTGCCTCTGGCGGCGGCTCGGACGTTTTCGACGAGATCAGAACGGGATGCTCGTCGAGAAGCGTCGCAAGTCTTTACCACCTTCTCGCCTCGCAACGGCTTTCTATAAATACGGATTTGGTGCCGCAGCTAAACGTCACCTCCCCTTCCTGCATCCCGTCCCCCCACGGACTTTTGTGCGACGGATGATGTCGCGTTTGCTCTCCGCCGTGCGTTCACTCCCCGTGAAAGCGCGCGTCCCTCGCGCGTTTTCACTCGCACATACAGCATACGGCGCGCGGCGATGATTTCATCGTCGTTGGGCTTCATACGGAACCTCAAAGCGGCGGCGATGACGACGGCAGAAATCTACTTGGAGTGTCCGTATAATTGCTATCGCAAAAAGAAATTACCACTAGATTTATAAAGTAGTGATTTTCCGAGCGCATGTGCTGTTCGCGTTCCATATAATGATGGGATGCACTGACATGCATTACTAGAGCCATGCACGAAATCGCAAATTAAGGAGGAGGAACAAACTTTTATTGAAACCAGCTGTTTAGTTGGCTGGGCCTAGGCCTCCCACGTGGGGATGGATGGATAGATGGATAAAAACTTTATTTCATCTATTTAAATGTGGTTGGGCCCCTATATGTCCGGGAGCCCCCTGGCCGACATCTCTAGGCAGGCCCGGTCCACCAGCCAGAGCTGGTCATCCGAGCATGTGGCCCGAAGAGCGGCCTCCCACGTGGAAAAGGAAGGGTTGGGAATAGGTTGTACCGCCATGGGCTTGGGGTAGCTCCACAAACAGTGGAAAAGATCTGCCCGGGGCGCTTGGCAGCTGGTACAGGGTAAAATAAATGTGCCAGATATGTGGGGACGTCGAGGTCTTGCCTCTTCACCGCCTCGCAGGCTTGCTGGTAGCCCAGAGTTGGTCGTCGAGGTGGGAGCTGCTCAGGGCGGCGTGCCATCTCGACGAGAGTGTCACAGTATTAATTGTCGGGCATTGGTCTTTACATTCACATAGCATGTGGGGAAAGGATGCTGCCTGAGACTTACAGATCTTGCAAGTGTTACAGGGGGAGGTGTCTGGGTAGATCCTATGGTAAAGTGTTAGTGAGGGGTACGTGTTTGTAACAGGCGATGGGTGGTTGCCTGTGATACGGAGTGAGTGACTTCGTTGAGGTTCGTGACGTGCGCTGGGAACCAGACGAGAGTGATTTCGTTTTCAGATGAGTGATGGGCTTGGTGTAGGATGCGTAGTGCTTGTTTTGAAATACGACCTTTGATGTAATTGCTGATTGCCGTGCTGGAGTCGCTCACAATGGTGTGGCAGTCCGGACCGAGGGTGGCCAGGGCGATGGCCACTTCCTCAGCCGCCGCGGCGTTTTGGTTATGATGCTGGCAGCATGTTTGAACAAGCCGCCTACTGTGGTAGCCGCCGCGAAGCGGTGCCCGTCTTGATATTCAGCTGCATCGACGAAGGTGACGCCCGTGGTATCGCCATAGGCATTAATGAGGGAGGCAGCCCTTGCCTTCCGACGTCCTTTATTGTAGTCCGGGTGCATGTCTTGGGGGATAGGGTCGGCATGTAGCCAAGTCTGTATGCCGCGTGGAACTGGGCATTTGCCTCCATGTTGACCGTGGTAGGTGATGCCGAGTTTAGTTAGAATGTGCCGGCCCGTTTCTGTGAGTAGAGATGGGCAAAACGGCTCACTTCAGTGAGCGGCTCGGAACGGCTCAGCTCACTGAAATGAACCGGTTCACTTGAACGGCTCACCGGTTCACTTAAACGTGTAACCTGTGTTATGCATAATCTATAGTTATGTGGCTTTGAAAAAAACGATATATGCATAATTTAATAACCTTGTTATTGGTATTTTCGCTATGTTGAGAGAATATTTTTACATATATTAAAAGCGTTAATTTTAAGTTGTAATGCAGCTTTCTTTTCTGATATTGGCGAGAAAATGCTTATGATACTGTGGCAGGTAGAATGCGACGTACATTTTTCAGAAAAAAATGTAACTTCATCGTCATTACAGAAGCTCGTCCGTTTTTCTTCTTCTTTTCTTCTTTCTGGGGTTTTACGTGCCAAAACCAGTTCTGATTATGAGGCACGCCGTAGTGGAGCGCTCCGGAATAATTTCGACCACCTGGGGTTCTTTAACGTTCACTACAACGCAAGCACACGGGCGTTTTTGCATTTCGCCTCCATCGAAATGCGGCCGCGTTTTTGTGGTACTTTAAAATCAACTTTTGTCAAACTAAGAACACAAAATGATTGTACATTATGTTTCAACTTTATTCATTTATTCACATACGTACGTTCACTATAATATGAGTAAGCTGTAACGCCATGCAAATTGAATGTAGAAATCATTTCTTGAAGTACAATACAAAAATCATACGAAAGATGCACAGAACTGCCGCACGTACCTTTCGTTTTTTTTTTTTTTTCTCTCTTGAGTGCACGCGCGATACTGGCGATCATGCCATCATACACCAGGACAAAAAAAAAGAAATGAAGTTCTATTACAACACAACAGATCACTGGCCTCGTTTTATTGACGTGCTAATGATACACGCTCGGTAAATGCACTGAAGTGGATGTTATGGGCGACATTTTCATGACTACACTAATTAGCACAAATGAAGACCAGGACGTAAACTGTACGTTCACCTCTTGTCGTTAAAGGGCTCCTAAACCACCCAGAGGTTGAAATTTAGTTGTGGTGTTGCAGTTGTGCACGAGTCTACAACGAACACGTACCCAGCTAGCACAAAAGCGATAGAAAACTGCTTCCATACCGATTCGCCAAGACTAAATGAACGTCTGAAAGACGCACTAAAAAATCCGTGCTGTCCGTTTAGAAGGTGATAAACGGTCGTATATCGTTGCTTATGTTCGGCGGATATGACTATTGCAAGAAGTTCTAGAATCCTGCTTAAAGTAGTTTCGAAAAATCCTGTCTTGAAATGGGATTTTGTAAGACCATTAGAAGCAGATAAAAAATACAGATTGAATCCTGCTACAATCAGGATTTTGACATCCGTTTTCTTTCACCCTCCCCTCTAGCACCCCCCTCGTCTCCCTTTCCTTCCCTGTCCCCATGCCCCTGCGGCGTTTCGCCGGCCGGCGGCATGCAGGTTTGCGCTTGTGCAATACACGAAACACATACAGCAATAAATTTTTTTATTGCAAAAAGTACACACGACTAGACAAGCTAGCAATCAACATTAAATATGAGTGCCTCCGAGTAACGTCCATTACATGTATCGACCTTGATAAACCTGGTTTCGAACAGGCTGCTGGGCTGTAGCTCCTTAATTCAGCAGGTTTTCTTACTGCAAAAACATTAGGCATGTGTAAAACGTATGTTAATTGAAGCACACTTTTCATAGTGAACGTATAGTTTTTCAATGCATTGGCAATAAGCACTGCAATATATCTTGGCAATGGGCAGCACTACAATATATTGGTCCAAGCACACAGTTTTGGAGCATTCCACCTTTATTAACATGGTTCTAACATTAACCGATCACAAGTGAAATTCCCTTCTGTAGCCTTTAAGACATACTTTACATCTAACTGATGTTGTTGCATGTACAATCGCTAACCAATGTAAGTGTCGGCTATTTTGCTAGCTTTCAGGAGGCTGTTGTCTTGACTAGTTGGCGACTGGTAGATGACAGCAGCCTCGTAAACATGTGCGAAGTAGGTGGCAATTAGCATTCAAAGAAAGGAATAGATAATGCATTTCTGATAATGTTGTACGAGAAAAGAGGTAAGTGCGGCTCTGCAAAGGCACAGCTTCAGTGTGACAGCATTGTTACACCACCCCAATTTTATTTGCCACAGATCACATAGCCAATTCAGAAATGGCGCAGGCTTGAGCATATACCTAAACACCAGTCTATCAAACACATCGCATACTTCAAATTGAGCAAATATATTGCGATTCCTTAAAAATAAAAGACAGCAGACGAGTGCAACCTTGAGTAAAAGCGACTATTTGCAGCACGGCTGCTTCAAGCATATACAGTAAGAACTTCAGTTGCTTGTAATTAAACCATTAAAATTTTGCACGCCTATGACTTGCCTGTTTGAAAACATCCACACAATAACATTGCCATGCACTTGTAGCGAATTTTTTTTTACAAAAACAGTGAGTCATCCACACAACGTGGGAACATAAGCCGTAATTTTCCACCCAGTTTCACTAACTTTGACCTTCGTGACATTTATAGTTACGCAATGGGAAAAGGTTAAGCTCGTGCAGTTTATAAATCAATTATGATCTAGAGTGCTTGCATATGGAATTTATTGCTTACACCGAAATGAGCCCACACACTAAAACCCACACATGGCGCGCGGCGACGATTTCATCGCCGTTGCACTTTATAGGGAATATCACGGCGACGACTACGACGGCGGCAAAAATGCGCTTGAAGTTCCCATATAATTTCTATCGCAATAAAAGAAAAAGAACCGCGGCGTAAATTTCTCTCTCTCAAATGGCAAGGTCGCCGTTACGTCGTCGCGCCGTAACACGCGTGTTCGAGTCGATGTCTCAACGCTGCGGCTGCGACGCAGAGGGAAGCAACGACGGAGGCCCAGTCCGGCCAACGAAACTGCTCACAACCGGCCAACGCTCGCTTCAATGGTAGGAAAAGAAAGAGAGAGGGTTAAGCTGGCGCCGGGCCGGCGGCGGGCGCGCACAGAGACAGTAGAAGGTGGGGGAGCTACGAGGGGAGTTGAGAGGGAGAGTGAGGGGAGCCACCGAAGCGACGGGGTCACCTCTGCTGAAGCCAAATCCGCTTCCCTGTACGCCCTCCTCCCTCACCTTCGACGTGTCCGCGCGCGCCCGGCGCCGCCGTGCTGGCGCCGCCCGCTCGCTACAGCATCGTTTTCTGCGAGCGTTGGCCGACGTGGGCAGTCTCGTGGCCCCTACTCGCCATCTGCTTGCGCGCCGTGATATATAACGACTCCATTCGTACGTCGTGCTGTGGTGCACGAATACTTCAGAAATAAGTCCTTCCTTTAATTCGAACAAACTTTCGGGTTCCTTCGAGTTCGAATTATCGAGATACGACTGTATATGTGTCACGCTGAAAATTTAATTCCTACGACTTTAATATGAAATAACAGTTACCTGGGTTCTTGGAGTTCAGGAGTTTCGTGGTGGCCCTTTGGGCGGCGGCGTTTTCGTCTGCCCCTTTTGGCACCTGTAGAGGGTACATGATCGGTGTCTTCACCCTCACGCGCATTCTCTCTTGCACGTAGGTACGTGCCTGCATAATAAGTTACAAAAAAACTCTTTATTGTTATGCTGATAAACTCGGAGTATCTATGTTATAATGTAACAGCAGTGCCTATTACAACTGTATATTGGAATTTTTCTTTTTTAACAGAATTTTGTTACTGCACAGACTTGCAAAAAGAAAACGCCAGTGCGACCTGAAAATTTATTTGTTGCATGACTGAAGCCAAAAAATGTTAGGTATCCTAAAAAAAGATGCTGTAAATAGCTACACTGTCGGATTATGTTACAAAAAACAAGGCAACAGTGCACTACATACAGGGTGTTTCATTTAAGTTTAGCCAAACTTTAAAAATATGCAAGTGCCACGTACCAGGACAGAACCGAGGTAATGTTGGAGATACTCAGATTATTTTTGCGTTCCGCCTAGTTAGATAATTAGTTCTAATTAATTAATTTCTCAATTACTATAGTTAGATGAAAAGTGCCAATGAGAAGATTGTAAAGCAACATGAGAAACCCCTGATACCGCTTCCTGTTTACCAATATGAGCTACATAAAGTGTTTTTCCAAGTGTGAAAGATGCCTGCCAATACACGCAAACTGCCTCGTGGGGCCAGTCGTTCGGCAGTTTTGCGTGTATTCGCGGTATCTTTCACGCTCGGAAAAACACACGAGTGATCTTGCACAAGAGCGTTGACGAAAGAATGCTGTGGCTACGCGAAGATCGTAGCACGTCTTATCATTCTGCGCTAAACGGGAATGTCATCGTCATCCTAACGATCAATAGTCAACGAAACGTCACAGAGGTAATTTTAGACAGCTTTGGCAAACCTGAATACGCACACAATAAAAGAAACGTACGCAGACGTAAACATGCCTCTTAAACAATATTAGAGATTCCAGTTAAAATCAAGGCGCTTTCATTGCAAAACTACATTACCGCCTAAAACTTCCACCTAAAACTCCCGCCTGAAAACCGTAAATAATTAAACACGACAGGTGTCAAAGTGGCAGTGACTACTTACGTGAGCAAAGAAGATGTGGAAGGCAGTCTGGCGCTCCGCAGTTCATGAACGAATACGCGTCAGGAACTTAACGTCTGGTCCTGACATAAATAACGGTGAATGTAACAGCGGGTTCAAAAGTTACGCAATCTGGAGGGAAGCTGCGCGGAGAGCTCAGTCCGCTCGGCTGCTCAGACTGCGTCGGCGCAAGCGATGACGCCGATGAGCTGTTGCGCCAATCCAGGTAGCCGCTATGATACGTCGCGGCGCTGCATCCTCTTGCGACATAAAACCCCTTGATCTTGAAAGTAGCGACACTCTCCTCCGCGCGCGCGCTTTCCTCCTCAATTCTCCTCGCCCGCCGGCTGCGCGCGCTGCGCACGGCACGCTATTGCGCCTGGGCTCCCGCGGACGGGCCGCAGAATTCGATGGAGGCGCATTATTTTGGGCCAGTTGCGCGCCCCAGTGGCGTAGAATATTCTGAAAAATGGGGACAACAGCATGGATAATGCTGAAGGCAACGTTTATGATGAGGTTGGTTTCATCTTAAAGCCGTATGAATGACACACACTGATGTAAAAGGAGCTTTGAGGCGAGTTCTATACGCCAGTTGTTTTTTCTGCCACATGATACGCTGCTTTACTTTTTGCATCTGATCTAGTATTGCTTGTGGCAGATCGCTCTATGTGTGGCAGTTTTTTCTTGTATGTGCACGCATGTGCACGGCAGGTATTATATTTAGTGTGCCTTCTTATAATCAATTACTGGCGAGAGCATCCCCGTCCATGTGTTTGTCTCAATGTCAAAGTAGCTTTTGCGCTGTGGTTTCTGCATTGAATAGGACGGTTGCACAATTTCAGTGCGATGAAGCGGTGCCGGCAGCCACTCATCACCCACAATAACCGAAGCTAAGGAAAGGTATTTACAGATTATTCTTTAGGCGTCGGTGTCAATGAAGCTTAAAATATACTCGGTATACCTATGGGAGAAGGCACTCTGTATTTTTAGGCAAAAGATACGCCTCTGGAAAAGGTATTTTGATAGTTCACACCAACATACCGTTAAATTATGTAGTAGGATAGTTAAAATTGCAATTTTGATTAGACATCAGAAAAACATTTATCACACAAAAAACAAAAAGAATGGTCAGTAAGATGCTTTATTTTCGTGCATGCGCAAAAAACGTTATTTGGCAAGATACAGATAACGTAGAAGAGTATCATATAATATTCAGAATGAGAAACAATGCTAGTGTACAAATATGCCATGCAGTACGGATGGCAGCTGAGAAAAAGACATGCCCAAGAAAAAAACAGTAGTAACATTACGCCATGGCACAAACCTACACCGTTTAATACGTGATAAAGCAGTATCAGTGCGGCCGAAAGTTGACGGGCAATTAGTTCTTGCGCTAAGAGCTTGTCCTTTCCAAAAAGCGGCTCTGTTGCGATCAAAACGACACTCCAGGTGTCGTTCATGCACGTTAATGCTCCTTCATGCACGTTAATCGACGTTAAGCCACCCTAATCCTCCTTATTATATGTTGATCCACCCTAATCCAGCTTAATCCTCCTTAATCGACCCTAGCCCTCCTTATTTAACCTTAATCCCCCTTAATCAACTTTAAACACCTTAATACAATCGTTAACCAGTCATTAATTTACTTTGGTAATCATTAATAATTTATTATACACGGCTGGACATGATTTGACTCGCGTCTGGCCTTCATTAGGTCACGTTACTTTCTGTACCTCAAACGGCCGCCTTGAAACATATCCAACTAAGGGTCTCGCCTTAAAATGTGGGCTAGCTGTCGCTCATCACCGGCAATACCACGGGTATACTTGCCACTATTTTTGGGGGGCCCTGCATTCATTGTATTTGTGTCTGACACACACATCAAAGTAAGCTGAAAATAGCTCCTCTACAAGCTGCTATTTCGATTTTCAGTAAAACAGGTAACGGATCCTAACAATCACGAAAAGTGCGATCGAGAGGGTGTATCTTTGGGTATATCTGTTCAGTGGAAAGCAGAATCTATAGTGCTGCATTTCCGACTGAATAAGAGTTGACGACGAGCGAGGTGATGGAGTCCCAGCAGAATATTCAGCATTGTGAGGAGAACCCCATTTTTATGCAACGTACAAATTGCCGCAGCAAAAACGCGAATGAGCAGGCCGGAAGAATTGAAAAAATGCAGTATTGGGGGATGCTTTGATACGAGCAATAAGAAAGGCGCCTTAGCTCGCAAACAACACTGTTCCTTGTCGGGACAAAGTTCTTCCGGCCGATGTTGTGCAGCCACTGCTTCTTGCGCAAGCCATCACGCTTTCCTTGCGGTATCGTAAAAACTGCATAGTCATCATCACGCTTCTTGCTGCAGTTATATGCGCAGCAGCACGGCATAGCGCCAGCAGACAGTGCTCGAAACAGCGTGCAATGTTAGCGCGCGACGTTCTCTATACGCCGAGCGAGCCGAGCTGAGGCGCAAGATGGCGCGAACGAAAAAGCAAAACACAAGCAAAACGCAAGCTCCGCTCGTTTACAAGCGCAACGGCAGGGAAACCAATCATCGTGCAGGAAAACGCGTCCAAGGCCGTCTGTCGCGGAGGAGACTCGCGAGGGGCGAGGAGGAGGCGAGGAGGTCGCGCGCCGGCGGCAAAGTACAAAGAGTGGCGGTACTTTCCTACATCAAGGGACTTTAACCCAGCAGAAGACACGGCTCTGACGGAAGGCATCGGCACGGCTCTCTGAACTCGAGAGAACCGGCTCCCTTTCTCCAAAAGAACCGCCGCTCATTTTTACTTAACGATCGCTCACAAGATCCGGCTCGCTCCTGAGCGACCCATCTCTATGTGAGGGTGAGACGCTCCAGGTGTGACCGGCGTTGTGCTTCGATCATTTCGTCGAGGGTGTTATGGGGTCCTAATTGGAGTAGACGTTCAGTGCTGGTGTTGCTTGGCAGTCCTAAGGTTAGCTTGTAGGCGCCATGTATAATGATGTCCAATTTAGTATTTTCTGCTTTGTACCCTTTATGGAAGGCGGCGACGTACGTGATGTGACAGATGACGAACGAGCGAACAATACGGATGAAGCTCGCTTCCTTCATGCCATGTCACCGATTGGTCACCCGTTTCAGCAGCCGCGACGTATTGGCCGTCTCTCGGTGGATCTTGGATATAGCCGTTGAGTTGGCTGCGTTGGCTTCGATGGTCATGCCGAGGACCCGTATGGTGGACACCGAGGATATGGTTCCAGCAACTCTCATTTGGAGTTGGATTTCCTGTTCGTGGTGTTTGTGCGTAGATTCTAGTGGTGGGCGTCCACGGAGCGTGGGGCGGTGAAAGCGCCCGAGGGGAGCCGGCGACGACGGCTTAATCTGGCGCGCGCAAGAGAGGGAAGCTGACAGGAAACGCGCCGTCTTCCGTCGCTCGAAAGACGGTGGGGGAATGAGAGGCAGCGAGGGGGGGGGGGGGGGGGGGGGCAACTGCATATTCTGCGGTTGCGCGCATGGGGAATCAACGATAGCGGCTCAATCTCGCGCGCGCAGGGAGGGAAGCGGATAGCCAGTGCGAGAGGGAGGGAGGCGGCGTACTACTCCAGCACCAAGTGCGTACTTTGCGCGGCCGCGCGTGGCCACGCGCGACTTATCTTGTAAGCGATCTGCAGGCGGCTCATACCTTTGTGAGTGCGGGGTTCTCCTCGCCCAGCTTGCATTGAAGCGACAGACAGGACGGAGGTCACCTGGCTCGCTGCTGCTGCCGCGTTTCCTCAAGCCAGCGTTTTGACAGTGAGTGTGAGCTGTTCATGTTTGCCTGTGCGCGCTGACACCATGCTTGTTAATAGTCAATGAGCGAATATTTCCAAGTGTAGATGACCGATAAAACGACTATCCCTAATGCGCATAGCTGTCTACTAATTTGCTATCGGAATCGATGCTTCTCCTTTCGGGCGAGACTGCATCTTTTTAATTTACCGTTTCAAAAATTAGAAGGTATAACTACTGTCATCTGTGTAAAACGTTGGGCGCTTCTTACTCAGGATTGGCACTATATTACGCGTAAGGTAACATTTGCCGACGTACGTTTGCTCAAGATGTGTGATCAAGCTGAATCTTTTGGAGAAGTTGTCTTCTTTCTGGGATTTTACGTTTTTCTGTTATAAATGAAACTATGGACAAGGTTGAAATAATTTGCGCTCACCTTGGATTCACAGGCTTCAGTACAAATGAGTGTTTGTGACAAGCGCGCAATATGTGTATTGTAGAATTTAAAAACAAAAGTATTCTAAAGCCGCCTCGACTTCTCCATAATATAAGTTCCTCCCACAAATTATTTGCACCACTGCGTTATGCACTCACCTCTGATTTGTACAGAGAGTTGACTAAGCTTTGTAACTTGCTCCAAGTCTGTCTTGGTGTAAAGATTAAAAACCATAGAACTGAAGTTGCCGAAACCTCATAGCTCTTAATACTTGTCCCGAGCTATAGAAGTACGAGCTACTGTTGTTCCATGATTACTCATCCACAACCACATACACCTCCTCTCCTATGCCATGGTAATGTGTGAAATGTTTAAGCTTTATGATGTACTGCGGTTCTGTACTTGGTGTTCTCTACAAGTATACGTGACCTATGGTCAACTGGAAACACAACAGCACACTGATTGCTAATCACACGCAAACATTTAGTACTCGAGTTTTTGTCTGCGTTAGTGCCTTACCGTTCTCCGCATTTATTCCTTCTTAAGAGCACCTTGTCGCGCGCACACTCTTAAACACTCTATTGCCGGACCAGACGCTCACTTAAACTATATGCGCTACGTATATTCTTGGCTGTGTGTATTTCAACTTTCCATTCACCCCAGCCTCTTTCCTTAATTCGTCTCCACTGGCTGGCAACATTGACCCAGCCTGCGCTTTCCGGTCGTTCATAAATGAAATCGCTGTGAAGTAAGCTCATTATTGTTGCAAACGCATGACCGTGACGCTAGTTGTGTATAGACTGGCATGATTCTGTCATCGCTTGTTGATTGCGTGTGCAGACCGATGATTAGAGCGTGTAATGAAGCTTACGTTCTGGCAAATGTTTAAGCTTATGAAAATCACAGCAGCTGGAGCTGGACCGGTATTACTTAAAACCTTAACATATGAGGCCGCGCTGGCATTTGCAAGCACCCGAAGTGCGACATAAAGCATTGGGCCTACAGTCAGCCAAACGGTTGGGGTAACATGGGCGGCAACTGCAGTGGAAAATTGGCAGCCACTCAGGAAATTACGTCGTTTTTTCCTAAACGCAGCTGTAAGACCGCGACTATATACATTGTACGACAATGTTATCTTTGTACGACATTTTTCCAGCTGAAATAAGAAAGCTGAAATAAAGCTGGTTCTCTCAAGGCACTCAGACTATAATACCTGAAAGCTGAGTCATCCGTAAAAAAGTAGTGGTTCTTGCAAACAACATTGAATATTGAACCAGCATCACCAGACGTTTTACTTGGCGTTGGCATTTATATACGCTTACTATGCAGGTCACAACCACGACACGACCCCAAAATAAGAGAACCGGCGTATCAACATGAAAGTTCCATGAGACAAGTAGCGTTACTATTTAGCATGCCAGCTTTCTACGTTCTTCTCATCGCCATGGTCATTGGAGACTACACGAACCTCGAATTTCTCAAGACCATCGTGGATTACGGCATCGACAAGGGATTGGACCATGATGCAGCGGGGAGGTTAATAACCTTTTCCTCCGCGGGTCAGCTTTTTGGACGTGTCGCCGTCTCGGTTCTGGCTGATGTGGTGCCTTCCTCTCGGAGTCCTCTCTACGGTCTCAGTTTCCTCACCTTGTGTGCCTGTTTTGTAGCACTGCCTCACGCATACACGCTTTCTTCCCTTGCGGTTCTCTCAGTGATAGAAGGGATCGCGCAAGGATACGAACTGAGCATCAAGTACGTACTCGTCGCCGAAAACGTCGGGGTCGCCGAGACGCCAGTCTGCTGCGGCATAGCGGGTGCGGTCTTGATTCCGCTAACACTGATTAGCCCTCTCATAACTGGTGAGTGCAAGGTTCCCTCAGACTACTGAGCAGTTCTCTGTTTCAAATGCACAATATTACAGCCAAACTGTTAAGTAGGATTCCGCAACGGTTTTTGTGCGGCAATGGTCCGCGTGTCACGGCGCGGTCGATATCAAATACAAATGCAACGTAACATGCGTAGGAAACCCGAATTGACTTGGAAACGTGTATATATAGTAATCAATGGTGTTAAAGTAACAGTTATCTTCCATACATCTCACATAAATAGACAACTTTAATGCGCGTTTTTAACCAGTATTCACAAATGTTTATTTCCAGTGTTTGTTTATAGTTAATTAAACGTATAATGCCGCTGGTAGCACCGCGAAGGTAAAAATTAATAAATGTTACTGTTGCAAGTTTCCCTAATATTGTGACTGTTTCAAGACGTTCTTTTAATGTTTCTTTCTCTCCATTTTTTTCGGCTCATACAGGATACTTTCGAGACACAAGAGGGACCTACGACAACTACTACCGAATGCAGGGAGCTCTGACTCTCGTAGCGGCTCTTGTCTTTGCTGCATTTTATTTGTGGAACCGTAGTCGAAGAGGAACAACTGGGATGACTGAATCCGAGGAATCATCGCCACGCCGATATTGACATCTATTCCGTATCTTCCAATAATGGATCCCCAATGCTCACTTCCTTGCTCAGTGAACCATGGGTCCTACATGAACACCTACTTTTTTTGTGCCTTCTACTCCTGAGACCAGTAACTTCTCGAAACTAACCTAGAAAAATCTACAGTGCACGAGTGCCCCATAAATATTCAACAAACCTACTGGCTGTCGTTTTACGTGTAACAATCAAGCTCAAAATAGAGAAGCACGTACTCAATCGAACGACACTGGTAAATCAAAGTAATCTCCCTTATGGAATAACCTTAAGACTAATCATGCCACCTATTGCGGTGCCTGTTGGGTTTGTGATACATTTGCTAAGAGCGCAATGAATTTGCAAGCAAATTCAAAATAAAGTGTGTGAGTGTGTGCGTGTGTGAAGGGCGGGAGTGGCACAGGTGGAAACACATGTTGTTGTTGATGATGATGATGGCGACGATTTTTGTATTGGTATTCTCTGTGAAACGGGGCAACGACAAATAGTCACCTAGTCTGCTTTTGCTACTCAGTATTTACTGATGACAGAAAACTAGTTGGGGTAATAAATTTAAAGAATTTGCGGGCGCATGTTGGAATCAGCTAGCGCAAGACAGGGGTAATTGGAGATCGCGGGGAGAGGCCTTCGTCCTGCAGTGGACGCACATATAGGCTGATGATGATGATGGTGATGATGATTTACTATATTTATTGTAGTCTAGCCTTTTGCTATTTCTCCTTGATCTTTTCATTCTTTAATACAACTTCTACCTATATTGTACCGTTTATTATGCCTCTAACGACTACAGTTCTATCAATATCTTCCCTACTTTTCCCCCTATACATCAAACGTCTCCTACTTATCTTCATAACTGGAAAAAATGCTTCCTTATGTGCTTTTACATGGACCGCTTATGGAAGGTGCACGTTTCCTCCGGGGCTTGCTGGGAGAATAGCTTGGCATTACATTACAATGTGCTGAGTCACCTATCCACACTTTTTCTGTAGTCATCGTAGTCGCCGAAAGCGACACGGAGTTATGTAGTCACCCACAGCGTCTACAGTTAACGTCACTCTGCTAACCACCTAAAAATTACACGCCAAGGATGACAAGACCACCTTTGACAAAGATAAGTATATCTATGGGAACGTCCGCCAGTCTGTCTGAAGAAATTTTTATTTCACATGAGCTTGCAAGCGACACGCATGCGGTACGTTATTCTCAATATGGGCACATGCTTTGTTGCTGACAAGTTGCGTTGATGATTCGTGATCGCTTTTCCTAGCTGTTGCTCACCTCTCGAAGCGATAACACACAGCAACGGCACTTCGATCGGGCCAAATCATATAAGCGAATGACGCTTTTTTTTTTGCATGCCGATGCGAACTTAGCGACTACAGCCAGATGTCCCGGTCGTTGTTTGGAACCGTGAGGACAGCCACTACAGACAACAATGCAATACCTAATCGTTGGTTGGGCTAATTTGTTTACTTATACATTCAGTTATCTAGTACTAACCTTTTCTAGCGAGAAAAAAACACTTTTTCGAGTGAGCGCTACACTGGGACAATCGAAAATGTGCCTAAATGCATATACATGCCCAGGCGCACTCGAACACGCTATCACGTACTCCCGGAAAGGCCATTCACATTAAACCCAAAGATCAGGGTAAGTCTGGCGTCAAGCTGTAGCTTCTCTGGTGACAAAAAAAAAACAGCATATGCCTGCAAATAAAAAAAATAGCACTTTATTCTAAAAGGTGACATCAGCATTAATGAGGTCAAAATGGCGCCAGAAAGCGTTCCTCGTTCACGATGTACAAAAAGGAGCCACGTGTGTTTTAAACACGGTGCAGGTACCCCAATTTCATTGCTCGTGTGAATTCTTTGCGTTAATCTGTGACTGACCGGTTCGGATCCTGTGAGCAGCTCCAAATTATTTAAGTGCGAATCGCTTTAGGGGTCTCGGGCTGTCAGCGTGTAATGTGATCTCATGTCATGGTCACGTGTCAAAACCGTGTCAAAACAAGTAATGAATTGATCAAAACCGGTTTCAAATAAACTAACAAGATTCAGTATAATGCAAAAGATTAGAATAATCAAGCATTAAGCGAATTAATTACCAGAAACTCGTGAAATTTTGTAATCTCATCTCATGTCGTTGTGATCACGCGCAAAAATAAGTTTTCAAGACAGCTAGGGTCAAAACAAGTGAACACTTGATAAAAACCAGATCAGAATAAACCGGCATGATTTAGAGTAATTTAGAAGATAGGAATGCTGACGAATTATTCGAATTAATGAACAGAAATTTGTTGAAATTGCTTCTATCAACAAAGGCTTTCGCTCCATGTGCGTGTTGGTTCGGCTCCATGTGCGTGGCGGCTTCCCACCAGTTGAGCCTTAGCACAGGTGTCAAAACGGGTGATGCATTGCTAAACCCAAGAGGAACACGGGATAAAACAACATAAACTTAAGTAAGACACAAGGGAAACACCGGAGAATCACTGCTTCACACTTCCCAGCTTTCAGGTTGAGTGGAACTGCATTACCGCCGAGCTTACCTAGGCCACTGTCCCACATCAGTACCAAACTTCTTTAACTTGCATAGAATGACAAGAGTGTATGACGAACATAAATTAATTATAGGTCATGACATTAATATCATGACATGTCTGTCATGTGGGTCATGAAACAGCCGCCGACGTCTTGGGGCTCTCATGGTCGCTTCATTAAATTGGTAGGTACCAAAATTGGCATAGTATGGCAAGAGTGCATGACGAACATAGATAATAGGTTATGGCATGCGTGTCATGTAGGTCATGAAGCTATAAGTGAATGAAACACTAAAGAATGATGGTAGAAGTAATAGTATTGAGCATCACTCAGCAAAAATGACATTGACTCGAGGAAAAAACATTAACACTGAAAAATCACTGAAATGGGTTTGGACGTAGGTACTAAATGGAGGAAACGCTAAAGGATGGTGGTAGAAGTTATAGTCATAAGCATGACTCAGCAAAAATGACAATGACTCAAAAACATTAACACTCAAAAACTGAAATGGGTTCGGCCGTGGGTACTAAGCGAAGGAGAGAGATGGTGAGGAAGGCAGGGAGGTTAACCAGATATTAGAATCCGGTTTGCTACCCTGCACTGGGGTAGAGGAATAGGGGTTCGAAAAAGGACAGAGAGAGAGTGAGAAATAAATAAAAAACACGCACACATAAAAAACGCACACGCCGGAACAGCGTTCTAATCACAGTCGTTCAGATACGCCGGTGGCTCGCAGGAAGCGCTGAAGCGCCTGCACGGCCTTCTTATGTGACGTTAAGTCCAGTCTGTGGTGGAGAATTCTTTCTTCCGACAGAATCCGGTCGTCTAATTGGTTGAATGTGTTGTTGGGAGATTGTCTCTGCGCACGTAGTGCGGGCAGTCACACAAGGTATGTTCAATCGATTCATCATTGCCGCATTGGTCACAGGCTGCGCTGTCGGCCATTCCTATGCGGAACGCATAAACGTTGCTAAAGGCAACGCCCAACCATAATCGGCACAAAAGGGTTGCATCCCCTCGGCAAAGCCTTGATGGTACTCAAAGGCTTAGTGTTCGGTCCAGAGAGTAGAAGCGAGCACGCCTAAATTGCGACTCATTCCGTTGTGATCTTGTGCGTTGGCGAGCAGGCACGCGGAGCTTCCGCGCAGCATCAGTCCTAGAAAGTGCTATGGGACGTTGGCGATCTTTATGAGCTGCGCCCGCAGCTTGATCGGCCCGTTCATTGCCGATAATTCCGCAGTGACTTGGAAGCCAGTGAAAAGTTTTCCATGTCCTATCTCAGTTAGAGCAAGCTCATCTGAGTACAATTTTGGTGAATATGAGTCAAAGTAAGCTCGGTAAGCAGATTTTGGATGAATATGACTCAGTGCAAGTTCGCCTGAGTAGAATTTTGATAAATATAAATCAGAGCAAGCTCAGTTGAGTAGGAGTTTGGTAGATATGGGTCAGAGCAAGCTTGGCTAAGTAGATTTTTGGTGAATATGACTTGGTGCAAGCTTTCCTGAGCAGAATCTTAGTGAATATTAGTCAGATCAAGCTCGGCCGAGTATAATTTTGGTCAATATGAGTCAGAGCAAGCTGGATAAGTAGAATTTGGGTGAATATGACTCTGAGCAAGCTGGACTGAGTAATGATGGGTATGGTTACACGAGTTTATGCAGTAATACATATAAGTGCAGACTCAGCACACTTTATAAGCTGTGGACATGGAAGAACCACCCACACTTGAAAAGATGCTATCATTCACATGAAGGAATGCAACTGGCTGACTTCACTGCCCAATTTTGACCTGATTTTGTTTAATGAGTTATCTGCTGCTTATAAAAACAAGGTTTTTGCCTGCTTTTCGCATTATTGCGTGTGTTTTACAGCAAGTAGAGACAGAGAAGCAAGAAAAGGCAAGGATGTTTATGGCGAAGTAGTTTCTTAGAGTATGCGATATGTTACAACCAGCATAAACAAAAGTAATTCGATGCACTGAAGTAAGCGAAATATGCAATTACCTTTTAATGTGAGGGCTAATACAGATGCAGTAAGGATACAAAGTCTGCAACACACTGAAGATTTATTTGTTTTTGTGCAGGAGAAAAGTGATACATCAGAAAAATGAGGAAAAAAACTGTTTAAATATTGCTTCGAAAACAAATTGACAATTCTGTTTATTCCCAGTCAAAGCGTTAAATATGTATTGTAGAACATTCATTACGCTAAATAGTTTGCACGTTCGCTTTGCGAGCTTGTTAATTAGTCGCGTTTCGCAGCGGAAGTAACAGAACCTTTAAATGAGATAATTCATTGTGGAAAATGTGCATGAAAGCCCAAACCACTAGGTCAAGAGGTCACGCGTATAGCGTGACCTCTTGACCGTAGCATTTGGCCGAAGTTGCATATTCCTTAAATTGTTCCGTCCGTTAAAACACACCGCGCTAAAACTGTGGCGTTTTCGTATCTCGCGAGTTGTCTTCAGAACCAGAAAATTGGAACGACATCCGCATCCATGCCATCCCGTGAGGGACACCTCGTAGTATTTACAAACTCACAGCGCGTGTGAATAACGGAAAATCGCGCAAAAGTACATACTATCAGCACCCAAAGTCAACCTAAAAAAGGCGTCGCGTGATTAGCAACGTAGCGTGTCAACAAACACATAGAAATCACAGAACCGAATCTGACCTACGAGTTTTTATCTGCACTGTTCGCGTGTCGGTGCTGATATTACGTACCGATTGCGTAATCTAAGGCTCCGCTCAATTAGTTGCACTGTTCGAGGCTTATTGAGCCAATATTTATAGACAAAAAGGTATCAATAAACCTCGCGTTGAGCGACCACCACCAGTTTCAAGAACAGACCGCGAAATAGCTCTCGGCGCAATTTTGACGGAAAATCGCAGCGGTTGCTGCGACGTTGCGACCAACCAGTTGGTCGCAGCCGAAAATCGCAGAATTGGCCCTGCGACTGCGATTTTCGTCGCATGTGACGGAAATCGCAATTCCGGTGCGTTGAAAATCGCACCATGTGAAACGGCCTTTTGGGGTGCGTGCTGCTGCTGCCGTGCCGGCCCGTGCTTATGCCAAGCGTGCCGTTATGTTACCTGTGTCGCTCGCACGTCTGGAAAGGCCAACACTGTCGCACTCTGTTCGCACAGCTAATCAGACGACTAAGCACGATGTGCTGGAACGTGAGCGATTTCGCACTTGCATTGGGGGCTGTAATTACCGATTCGCAAGTGGGCACAAGCGAGCAGCACGACGAGGAAGCGCAGAATGCGCGCGTACCTGTTAGCAGACTAACCGGAAGTCGTCGGTTCTTGTTCGACCAATCGACATCGTCGCCCCCCGTTGACATCACCAGATGCACCCTGTTGGCGCCATGACCACTGCTGCGGATACCGCAAAGGCCCGAAGAGGAGCATGGCATTGTTGTTTTTTTTTGTTTTTTGTGGCGCGCCCGCGGCGAGTAACGTTGCCTTGTTTGGTATCGTTGATTGTGACGGCATTCTGAACTCGACGCGCGCGTTTACTTGAAATGTTAAAAAAAATATTAGAGGTAGTCTAGGGGCTCTTTCAAGACGAAACTTAAGCGTCCGCCAATCTTACAACTGTTTAATGTCCCAGCTTCATAATAAGAAGCATCGGCGCACACGACATGTCAACATCACAGTTCTGTGTTAGAAAATATAGCACTGGAGGGGAATTAAAGACAATTGTTTCTCACGGTGTGCCAATTAGCGCCACTTATAACTTGAGAAAGCAGACAATTACGTACCACGTTGTGTACAAAGGAATAAAAGCTACGATTATTTGCATTGGACAACTAGTGCAAATCATTAAGCGGGGTTTACCACATGTACCACATATGCCAGTTCTTGTGCTTGTTTAATTTAGCACGTAGCACGTGGCTACATATGGCCTTCGTCTGGTGCTGAAAGCTCATTCTCACAGGTTGAGTCAAACTCACCCGTTTTCAGTTATATGTGCGAAGTATCAGTTGTTGTCTCAAGCAGAAGTCGGTATCTAGCTACCACTACCTTTATCTGCTCGAAAAGGCCACCATGAACTTTCTGTTTCGGTTAATCCATGGGTCTCTAAAGCACACGACCGCTCGTTGTTTGGTTATGTGTGCGGGGCTGAATAATCGCCCTAATGTAGTAGAGGTTTCTTTACGTGTTAATCCGAGTTACTGTTGTCAATTCCACATTGCACTTTAAGCGACGTTAACAGATCCGAGTTTTGATACACAATACGAAAGAAAACATAGCCGGAACTATTCCACAGCCTTGCATCGCCAGGAGTCACAAACATCGAGAAATCAAAGCAAGGTATTAAACCTCATTTCCAAAGTGGACCTTGTATACCTGTCCACACTGATTTCACTGAACGCCTTTTTCAGTGTAGCTACGCGTTTGTTGTTCATACGTTATAAAAACGCTAAAAAATTTCGTAATACATGTTTTTAGTGTTTTTTGCAAACGTTTCAAGCTCTACATGCACAAATTCGCTGCTTGAGCAATTATTTATTCGTTCATATTCTCCTGGCCATTTTTTAGCACTACAGATATAAATTGGCTGTTTTGCAGTGATTAGTGTAAAACTTATTATTTATTTGGTTGTAGGCTCCCGCCGTGACTCAGTGACATCAGGAAAACTGTCTGTAACCTCATGCACTGTACTCACAAATGTTACGTGGCGCCCACCAACGACGACAGCGTCATTTCCATGACAGCACTGCTGTCGTTTTCCGCTTATGTCTAGAGCAAGGTTGTATACATTATCGTGGTCATATATTTCTACGAGCTGCTCAGAAACAGCGCTTGTGGAGTTCTATCCTGGTAATTACCGGAACGCCAGATTGTCTACAAAATCCTTCGTTTTCAAATTACACCCTACGCGCAAGTTCTGGAGGATAATATAGTTTTGGGATACGTAAGTAAATATAGGCCAAACAGATATTTTTGACCTTTTTTGCATTGTTACTACCTACTAACTTACATTAGTAAAGGCTTATTGATCAGTATCTTCCGATTGCCCTCTCCATTTTAGAGCGGTGATGATGATGATGATGATGCCTCAAACAATGGCACAACCACTGTGGGGGATAGGCCACGAACCGGGTGGTATTATGATACAAATTTAAAATAAATTAGTTCAGAAATAAATAAGTAATAAAAATTAAAGGAAAATAAATAAATAACTGAAAATGTGAAGCGAACCGATAATAAAGGAATTAAGTAGTCTATACCAAGTCAGTCAGCCTTACCTAGAAAGGAATATTAATATGAATTTAATAATTAATTAAATACAGTAAAGGATAGACGTAAATTTTTATAATAATATTAACACTAATATAATTGTGATTTTGTGACATTACTTTTTGAATTTGCTAAATCTATAATTTATTGAAGAATAAATAAATCAATCATGTAAAGATGGGAAAATATTAATAAGTCAATCTTTTTGTGTCACAAAGAAAATTATAAATTGCTCGGCAAACATTCCCGTGGCTATACCCTAACACCATGGCTCCAAGTGAGAGTATAACTGGACTGCTTAAAGGCAGTCCTAGAGTGCGAAGTGGGATTTCCAAACTTCGTTGTCGATGATTAGAAAAACGCCGACATGATAATAAAAAGTGATCGGTGCCAATTTCCTCTCTAGGCTGTGTGAAGAAGGAGCCGCGCCTCCGTACAGCGGCATCGCCAACGCTCGGCCCACTCTGCTTGCGCTGTTGGTCGCTGGTGTCTTTGGAGACGGTGCTCCGCGCTGCCTCGCCGTTCTTATAACTCGTAGCGTCCTTGAAGGACACCGCCAATAAACCTCTTCTCAATTGGTGGAGGTTGCTGGATTTCCCCCGCCACTGGCACGCTGGAACTTCGAACCCGAACGCTTCCGCCCATCATGACCGACAACACAGACCCACTGGCGCCTGCTCCCCAGCCCGTCATCTGCGCCGGTGTTCCTCGGCAACTTGATCCGAAGGTCTTCATCGGCACAGATGAAACGAACGTGGAGGACTGGTTTGCGTCGTATGAACGGGTGAGCGCGCATAACAAGTGGGACGACGTCACGAAGTTGACCAACGTCATATTTTATCTTCCTGGCGTTGCCCAGCTCTCGTTCCACAACCACGAAGTCGACATCCCGACATAGTCAACTTTCAAGACGTCTTTCACTGAAGTGTTTAGTCGACCTGCTGTGCGCAAACTACGCGCTGAACATCGCTTGCGAGCCTGTGCACAGCAGACGGGTGAAAATTTCACTAGCTGCATTGAAGACGTCGTCGACCTTTGTAGACGTGTCAACGCCGCCTTGCCCGAAGCCCGAAGCAACAATTATTTAGGCATTTTATGTTAATTCCCAACGAAACATTGCCTAGCTTATAGCTGGCAACTGACTGATACATGTCTGAGTGGACAAAAAAAAAAAACCTCCAGAAATTTATACTTTCATATTCTCCTTGCGCGCGTTTCATCTGTCCGCCGTGCGTCTGCTAAAATTGAAAATGAAGCTTGCGCGATCAAGGCCGAGAAATGCACATGACGGGCGCTATAACTTAAAATGATTCCAAACCGCTTTGATTCCAAACTACTGACATCAACTTTACGTAACCACCGATGCAAGCATCGGGCGGTGACCCACAGCGTTGTCTGAACAACCCAATCAAACACTCTCCTCGTTTATAGGATGTCACCTTTGTTCGTTTTCAAAATCAATAACATTGTCTACACTCAGCGGTTTTTCTTATCTAATTGGCTGACAAGAGGCGAGGAGCACGCTCTAGTGGAGAGGGTTTCGATGGGGCCGAGCCAGCACAGTGAAAATAGATAACCGCATGAAGAGGGTGGTTCCGGCTTCTCCGATTGGTCCGCTTCGCCTTACTTAGCTAGCGGTGGCTGGTCGAAAACCGAGGCGGCGTGAAACGGAAGGATAAGAATGCCGCTAAAACGGATCCTCAACAAGGAAGAGTTGACAGAGCGATGTCGTATGCATGCTGAAAGGGCTCGATAACGTTTTACTGCCACGCAAAAAGGTTTATCATGCGCAAATAAATACATTCTCACCGGCAGGTGCGAGTAGCGAGGGCCTGAGCGATCGGCGGGCAGCCATCTTTGATTCCTTTTCCAACGGGGCAGTCTGTGGCTATTCAGAAAAATTTTCAGTTTTGTTCGGCATATTAATGCATTTTTTTCGCGTACACGTCACTTTGACGTGGTGAGTGTTCGTGGTTTTGTGACGTCGTGTGACAGACAGGCGAAGTGGGCGTAGCCAGAAAACATTGGACCAATAGGAGAGAGCTGCTGGTGAAAAGACATCGAATCAGGAATGGTTATTTTTCTTTTGTGCGGTTTAATAACGCATAATCAGTGTGCACACGTTATATCAGATGGGGAGCTATTGCGGTTTTCGTGACGTCGCGTGACAGACAGGCGAAGTTGGGAGCGGCCCGAAAATGTTTCGACCAATCGTGGAGGCTGATTGCAGAAATTGGAATCAAATAGTTTGGAATCATTTTACGTTATAGCGCCCCAGTCTTTACATTTTGATGCCCGTACTTTTATTACCTGGTAAGGTCACTCTGCACACAGCAAAGTACTACCTTGTTCTCAAATCAGAGACGCTAACCTAAATGTTGACATCAGCATGTACACTGACGCATCGATAAAAGAAATGAGGGTGGTTCATATGCCAAAGAGGCTTGAGTGATTCTGCAAGCTCAGCAGCTGTGGGTTTTGTTATTATGCTGCCACACGTGCAGCCGTAACTATTTCACAATTGAAAAATACTCGTTCATCATTCTAGTGACTGGGCATTAGATTTAATCATGGATGAACGGGATAACATTTAGAATATGCATGCCATCACGAACTAACTTATTTACATATGCCAGAATCCATAGGGCAGCTTGCTCATCAGATAGACGAGCTTCAGCTGTATGATTTTGATTTCATCCGCCGTGCAGGCAAGCATCTTATAGAAGCCGAAACGCTGTCTAAGTTGCCAGTCATGTTACCTTGCGGACCTGTAAAATTAACGAGATCACGGTAAAGATACGACCACTTGAACTCGGAGGATGGAAGACTTGTCGTGCTTGCGACTCTATTTCTATAGTTCTTCACTTACACCGCAAGAGCCCCACATTAATGACCATGGCGGCTTCTACAAGACAAATAACGGGCATGTTTCGAGATCCACAATCAAAAACTTCATTGAAGACATTGAAAACACGGCAGGTCGCATCGCTCATGCCAGGTTAACTGAGGCAAATACCGCGCACGACCAGACGAACTCGTCTTGCGTTAACACTTAGAGCAGAGATCTGAACTCGTGCACGTGGACTTTGCTGAACTGAAACAAGTGTTAATTGTTACTTAAAAGACGCATGTGTTCACAGTTGCAATAAATGAGTGCAGCGAAATGGTAGCAATGCGTCTTGTAGTAGAATAGGCTGCAAGTGTTTTGGCTGGGTTTGAACTTGAAAGTTTTTTGCGGCCAAAATTCCTGAATGAGACAGTTAACCCACATGCTAAAGCAAGAAGCTGCAGCATGCGGCCTGATAGATATGGTATCACGCTACGACGTTGCTCTCCAAATAAATCACAGGTATACTAAAGGAAGTGGCTGAAAGTTTAATATGAGACGCCAAGCGAAATATTTTCGTATGCTTGAAGGGCTCCTTATCCATTCGGAGGTATAAAACTTGTTACGTGATGGTTGCTGAGTAATAGGCTACAATGAACGTACAGCCACAGTAATTTATCGAAAAGGTGGCGAAATAATAGCATAGCTACACGAGTTTGATGAACGACGACGCGGCCGCCGCACTTTGTCAATCACCTTCGCTACTCACCCCACTGGCGCTCTCACTTGCTGCCCGCGTAATTTCACTAACTCCATGCAGT
Organism: Dermacentor silvarum; assembly: GCF_013339745.2. Classification (NCBI taxonomy): domain Eukaryota; kingdom Metazoa; phylum Arthropoda; class Arachnida; order Ixodida; family Ixodidae; genus Dermacentor; species Dermacentor silvarum. The sequence continues at coordinate 117,765,642 of NC_051156.1, forward strand.
ACAGTGAAAGCTACGGGGCATGCTAGCACACCTGGAGAAAACCTCCTGCAACACCTCCGTTTAATCGCCATCCGGGCGACGATGACTGAATGAAAGTTTCACAAAAGATTCATTGGTGCACAACGGGCAAAAATACTTCCCTTCTCAGAACACACAACCGACTCTCGTCATATGGGTGCTATTGTGAGTCGTCGACCAATGATTCGGTAGGTCTTTAGCCCGGTGATGTCAGAATCAACATCCAGCTGCGATCACGACGTGCGAGCAAAGGCCGGGGTGAAGCACGTTATCATTTTTGAATTTGTTCCGTGTTCGTGAAATATCGTGGTCACGATACACCGTACAAGATTACTAAAATATGTGAAAACAATGCCAGAGGGGGTTTAGAGGCACCATAAAACAATGAATGCTCAATTGGCCTCGTGCGCTACCTATGGTGGCGCTGCGAACGGCGCTGCCATGACGTCATAGGAGGGACTCGCCTTTATCGTCCGCTACGCTCCGATTAGAATTTTATGCGTTTGCTCACGCTAGATCTAACTGCGCGCTCGCTTAGCATGGCGCTATCCAATTAGCATGTGTATTTTTTCCTAGTGTTATTTTTATTATTGCCAGCACTATAAGGGCAACAAACCTTGTATATTAAATGTGTCTTCCATATAACCGCCCAGTGGCTCTGCCGTTGCGCTGCTTAGCTCGAGGTCATTGATTCCCCCTCTTCCGTGGCGGCCGCCTTTAAATGGGAGCGAACTGCAAACACGCTCGTGTGTACTTAGAAGAAGGTGCACGGCCAGAAATCCCAGGTGGTCAAAATTAATCCGAGCCCTACACAACGTGCCTGATAATAATATGGTGGTTTTGGCACGTAAAATATCAGAATTTTTAAAGATATATTTTCATTTTTCATATGAACCCATCTCTCGCTGGCAGAGACACCATCTCCTGACTCATTCACAAAACATCGCGCCAAGCCAGTAAGTGAGTGTCTACGCAGCTTTGGAAATGAAGCACGATTGCAGGGGTCATGCGCCAAATCTCGCGTCGACAAAGCGGCATTGTTGTTGCATGGGAATTTCACATTTCGCGCGTAATTCCCCTAACTTGGGGTCGCAAATGTAAAACTTGTTCAGACAATAAAAGTATCGTTATTTTACTGAGAAGTGGTTTACCTTGAACCTTAGTGGGGCGCCACGAGCTATCGTTACCAATATGCTAAGCATATTTGCACCATGTTCGTGAAAATAAATCTCATTACCACTAATTAAGAAAAAAATTGCGTTTGTTTAGGTTAGCATAATACTATTTCTGTTCAACGCACTTCCCAACTACCGGTAACCACTCGGAAAAAAATATTTTGTCTTCGTAATAATAAAAGCGTTATGTAAAAGAAAACACAGAAAATCTTGTAAGAATTTCGCCTTTATACGTCAGCCCCCCCTCCTCCTTTTTCGTGTGTTTAGCACTCCAGAAACTTATTCAGAAATAGTTCCCAGCAAACCAAAAGTTATCAATATTCTTGTTCTAGTTTTGAATAGGCATGAACCGCTTACAAAGCACAATAAAGGATGTTCATTTTTAAGTTTTACGGAATTTTTAGAAATTGCCTGTGGCAGGTAGCATAATTGTTATCATTGAGATGGGTTTTTGGATGAGGTGGACATTTGTGGCATGATAAATCGAAACACATATTCAACTGATTAACAAAAATTCACAAATTACCTTCTTAGGTAAAAACTTTACGACACATATTGCAATTTACGAATTGTAGCCGATGAGCTTGTCAGGCGTATCTACTTGGAATAAATTTCCAGAATGACACCAGTTTGGAGATATGCGCCATCAAACTGTCCGTAAAATGCATTGTTGTTCCACTTACTTTTTTACTAACATGATGTTTTATACACTAAACCACAAAAGTGACTGGAACGCCCCAGTTATCTTGTTCTAGACTTTGAGAAATGATATCGCGAAACTGGTGCTGAAAAAGTAAGCAAAGGGTTACGCTGAGCCGATTAACATGCAGGGGCGAGCTGTGTCACGATGGAAGTAATCTATTCTAATGAAAAATTATGCGAAGGTCAGTACTGCACCACAAGGCTACGTAATTAAGTTTTGCTCGCTAATTTTGTGCGCCCTTGTATCAGAAATTCCCGCCTACATTTTGCTCTAACGCCTCTACAGCAATGCATGCATTAACGAACCGCAGTGACCACCTGGTTTCTTGATAATGGCATCTAACAACTTTCGTGATATGCTCAACGCATCGGGCAGCAACGAAATCGGAATGTCTGTGGCAAACTGAGTGGGTGACCGAACACGCAGCACGCGTTCAAACACACTATTGCAGCGCAGGCACCGTAGCTGAAGGCCAAATATCGCAGTTCATTGTCAAAAAATGGCCAACGAATCATTATGAGCGCCATGAAAAGATAAAAGCAACGGTGAGGAGTCTACGCCTACACGCACGTATACACACGGAGACCAGCAGACGACGCCAGGAGCAATTCAAACTGAGCGTGGTGACAACTACGCCGCTCGATTTCCCAGGCAATCGTGTCCTGGAACGTTCCGTACATACTGCTCAAAAATCCTGCAGACTCACTTTTAAAAATTCGAGCAGAGCAGGACGGCCGACTGCTTCAAGTTGCCTTCATAGTAGCGAGCAAGCGCGTGGTGCGGCAGCGGAGTCCCCCCATTGACTTCACCCGCGAGAGGGCACCACTCAAACATCTCGGAGCGAATAGAAGGGGCTGTGGTTCGGAACGAGCGGTCGCGCTACTAGCCTCGGTTGCGGGCACGCATTTGGTTGCTTACGACAAAGCAAGGGCAAGGTTTCTACGCTACCAGCTCACGAAGAGCTTGAGATTCTTGAGGAAAACGGACTTGGGAGGGGGCTCTGAAAAGCATGATACGAAGGATACCGAAAGTAGGAATAAATGAATAAAACCACGTTACTAGGCGAACTGTTGATACAGCATGCAGCACCAAGAACACAGGCCGCATATTCAACTGAACGATTTTAAGTATGTGGGGAAAAGGCTATCAAGGGGCAATAGTAGAATATTTTGCACTTTCGAAGTGCTGACTGAATTGATACAGCAGTAAATGTCAGAATTTCAAAAGTAATCACTTATTATCTTGAAAATACTAAGCAGGTAAGATTGCACACGAAGCAATATTTTGCGTTGTCACTTGAGCAGGGGTGAAAACGAAAGGTGGAGCGGAGGGAAAAAATATCGGAAGGTAGATAATAAGGTGAGCTA